>NC_050449.1:26141281-26441281 GCF_903995425.1 Onychomys torridus | reverse complement strand
CTTGAGACATCTCTCCAGTCCTGTATTTCATTTTGATTATTTCCATTCTGCCCCAAACTCCTGTGAGGCCCCAATACAAGCCATCTCTTAAGATGAACTTAATTCACAAGAATGAATCTTACCCTCCAGGACCTGAGTGACTTTTGCACCCGGGAAGCCAGCCTGGGTCCACCCCACACACTTCCTTATGCACTTTTTTGTCTTGGGGCCATTCAACTTCTCTCTTGTTTCCAGAATGTGACTAAAATGCCCTGAAAGGGACACTCTTCTGATTTGAAATTATTACCCTATCAACTCAGGCAAGTACTCATGGCAAGAATTTTGGACAGCTCGGTGCAAAAAAAAAAAAAAAATCACTGGAAGTTCCAATTTTAATCTCATTAGTGAAGATTCGGCTGACAGGCTGTGAGCAACCCTGGGGGTGAGGGCCTGAGATGCGCAGACACTTACACAGGGCAATTTCCTCTGCACCTGGAGATGAGAAATCACAATTGTCAGCTCTGCCTTTGAAAGACAGGAGATCAGCGATAAGCCCTGAGCGGGCCTGGAAAGGAGGAAGGACACATTCCAGCGCTCCCTGGGAGGGAGAGGCAGCCACGGAAGCTGCTGGAAGAGGGGAGGAGCATACAGAAGGGGAGTGAGGGTGGGCACCTGGGGGAGCTCATAGCTCATAGCTCTCACAGGGGAGGACAGGGATTAGAACCATCAAAACAAGTCACGACCTCCCCCAGGGCCGAATCTGCAGCTTACTTAGTAGTTCTGTCCCTGGACGAGTTGAGTCCACATTATACTTCCTTCTTGTTTCTGGCTACAGCGGATCCCTTTATCCATAGGGATGCGTTCTGGGGACTCAGTGGTTCATGAACTGTCTCAGTTCAGAGCCTCACATCTACAATGTTTGTTCCCACACTTACACACCTATAATCGATATTAACATAAATTTTCACAGTGAGAGGTCGGTCCCAAAAGCTAATGATAAAATAGAACAACTAGACCCATGCCCCATAGGGAAACACTAAGACTTATTAACCGTGAATTTCCAGAATTTTCTAATTACTGTTTTGGGACAACAGTTGACTGTCGGTAGGTGGGACCACACACAGTCTTTATTTTATCAAGTAAGGAGTTAAAAACATAATCAAATGACCTAAAAAGAAAAGTAAACATTAAAAACAATTACACTTTTTTTTTAGAGTACATCTTTACACAAAACAAAGATCTTTACACTCGCCAGCCCTTCAGGTTCTCATCCCCACTGCCGCTGGGAAACTGACAGGTCCTTTCTTACCTGTCATTGGCAGGACGTTTCCCTTCCCCAAGACACCCTGGAGTGGGTCTTCAGAGAAGTCAGTACACATTGCCTCTTCTTACTCTGCCCCCCACTCTGTTCCATGCTAGCATCCTTGAACTCCTGGGAGAACTGTTCCCCACTCTCTACTTGTCTCTGAGACAGTATTCATTACAGTCAGCGATGCCCAGGTCATGTTACACAGTTGGCTCCCTCCTCTCCCTGATAACTCTATGAGAGCAGACATGATCTAGAACCCAGGTCCCTAGTCCTGAGACCCCTACAGAGAGACACTCCTAGGTGGGAGCTCAACCACCACAGTGAAGGAAATGACCAAGTGTGTGTCCAGGACCTTGCTGGTATCACTGCAGCTCCAAGGAAGGAGAAAACAAAGTCCTTGCCCCTGAGGGAACTTAGTGAATCAAATAGACTTCAGTGTATGCCATTTGGAAGCTATGTGACTTAGTGTGGGCTTCCCAAGTTGGGGAGAATTATGGGAAGAGGGTTAGTCCACAGCGAGGCTGCCAGCATGGTTTCATGGAAGAGTTGAGATCCCTCTTTGCCCTTGAGAGAAGTGTGGAGTTCAAATTGGCAGAGAAAACCAAAGGTAATCCCAGAAGGGCAAAACGCAGAACGGCAGGCTGGGGGTGGGGACTGGGGTAGGGATTATGCAATGCAAAAACAAGTCCGACGCCAAGGTGCAGCAGTGGTGGTATAAAACCAGGAACCCATAGGGGAGTTCCAGCAGGAGGCTGAAGGAAGAACTTGAACTAAGCGCCCATCAGCAGAACGGGGCATCCCGCTGGAGAGATTGGGCATCCCTCAGTGCAATGCCCATTTCACAGGCGAGAAAACCGAGGTCCAGGACACGATGGCAGGGTGGGGTGGGAGGGTGAGGGGGTGCCGGGGTGGCTGAGGAAAGGAAAGCTTTCTGTTTTAGAACTTTTTTTAATTGGACAACTTGTGAGAAGTTGGCCTTCACTTTCAGTACTCTACAAGCACATTTCACTTGGGCCACAGGCACCCTGGGAGAACAGCACTGTTTACCCTCATTTGTAACTGTAGGATACTGAAAAATGAAGCAGCTACTCAGCTTCACCAGACGACCTGCTCAAGTATCAGCATCCGTACTTTGGAGTTGATCCCATGGGGTACCAGTGCTCGGGAGGCAGAGGCAGGTGGATCTCTGTGAGTTCGAGGCCAGCCTGGTCTACAAAGCAAGTTCCAGGAAAGGTGCAAAGCTACACAGAGAAACCCTGTCTCGAAAAAACAAAAAAGAAAAAAGAAAGACCATAGAATTTGGAATCAAAAGGCATGCGTTTCAATTCTGGCTCCACCCCAGGTGTCATGTGACCTTGCTGACCCTCTGTTTCCTCATTGACACAAAAGGGATAATAGTTCCTACCTCACAGGATTTCTGTGAGGATTAAGTAAGATTACAGCTGTCAAGTTCTTGGCAGGTAGTATGTGCTCAGTAAATACTCATTCCCTCCCTCTCCATCATCTCCTCACTTCCATTAGCCTGGACATTAGGCCAACTCTGTGGGCCTGTAGTTGCCTCTCCCAGCTTCTCGCTCCATCAGCACAGGTGTCCTCCCCCAATGGATAATGGTGCTTCAGGCTCGAGCGCCCTGTCCAGAGGCAACTTGGAGATGGATGTGGGAATGGAAGAGAAACTGGTTTTTCTCATAGGTTATCACTGTCCTTCACTTGCTTCGAGTGAAGATGGGAAGCCCAGAAGTGAGCCAGTGAGCCAGGCACGAGCTACAGGACCCCCAGGGGAAGCTGACACTGGCCCAAGCCCGTGGCTTCTTGGATTTCTTGGGTTCCTTATTCCCTTGCTACCCTATTCACTCCATCTCTCCTTTGCGGTGCGCCCTGTTGCTTATGTGTTGGGTTAGAGACCTCTCAATATGTAGAGGGAGACCAGCAGGTGGGGGCAGACAGCCATCACAAGAATTGTGGTTGACTGGGCTGGTGACAGGATGCAGAATTCTCATACCTGGCTCTGACACAAAGCAGGGCAAACAATTCTGAGGTAGTCTCACAGCTTCTGAGCCTCTTGTGTGCAATCTGCTTGGCAAATATGAGGACATCTAGAAGTCAGTGTCAGGGGGCTGCTGTCCCGAATGAAGCTGATGCTCAAGTCCCTCTCAAACAGGGGCCATTTGAAGTAAAGGAAAATGGAAGACACTGGTGTGTAGTAGGATCTATTTCTATTGGATTTAGTGCAGGTGATGGAGGAGGACTTGGGGCAGACATCAGGGAGTGGGACTTGGCTTTGCAAAGCACCCAGTATGGGCAAAGGAACTTCCTGTGTACTCTTGTCTCTCCAATAGCCCATGAAGTGGATGAAACCCAATCTCCCACTCAGCGGCCTAGGCTTAATCCCAGTCTCCCTTCCAGCTGTGCACTTGGGGCACATTATTTGACTTAATTTCCACATCCAAATAGCAGAGATAATAACACCTACCTCATTAGGGAGGTGGAGAGGTTCAACAAAACTGTTAGAAGGCACACTAGTCCCACTAGCTCAGAGTTGGTGGCCCTACAGGGTTGGCTAATATCAGGAGCTGGAGAGGCTGGAGGTGACTTAGGGAGGCCAGAACTCTTTAAGGCTTGTCTCTGATGTCAAAGGATTCAGTTCTGTGTTGTGGTATGTACAGATATTTCACTCTGTCTGAAGAGTGAGGGGATAGTTTATTTGCCTGGAGTGTTTGGGAAAGTGATAGGGATCCTGGTAATGGAGGTCCAGTCCTGTCTGCTTCTAGCTGGACTCTTACCGTCTTGTGTAGGTCCCCAGCCTCAGGTTCCACCTCTACAAGATGTCACCTGTCGACATGGTGGATCTGTAAACTTCCTCCTGTTCTGAGGCTCCAGCACTCAGATCTGCTGTTCCAAAGCACAAATCCATTTATGTAATCTTAATAGTCCCATTCCATCTTTTCAAGTATGACAGGTGGCTTAGGAGATACAAGAAAAATAACTCTTAAATAATTTCAAAGCAAAACAAAGTACCCATAGCTCACTGGGCTGGGTACATGTTCCATTTCTTGCCCCATCCACCTGCACAGGGAGCAGAAACAAGCCTCATCTTTTCTTTCTCTCTGTCAAGTAGCAAACACATTGTACATCTACCTGGTTTGGGGTGGGCTGTGTGCCAAGAATGTGGATAAGATCTCTCAGGAACGTTTACAATGTCACATACTTATGCAAATTGGCAACGTGTTTATAGCAACAGGCACCACAACAGGTTTCCATCAGTGAGAAGCCAAGCAACCTAAACAGCTTTGAGTACCCAGAATGCAAAGCTCTGGAGCTGGAAGACAGGGGTAAATTTATTACAAGGACAGCCCCTGGCCTGTTCCAAACTTCTCATGGCTGCTGCCTGTTGGAGACATGGTGGATCAAATCAACTCATCTCATACATATTCTGTGCAGAGAGAGGGTCTAGCTAGACTATTTTATTGTCTGCTGTTAGCCACATACTGGATGGCTGCCCACCAATCCACCTCTAAGCTCTGCTGCGTAGAGTAGAGGCCAGCCTCTCCCATCTGAGCCCCTGAAGGATGTCACAACTCAGGCACCTATGTGCAGAAAGCAGGAAAGAGCCTTTAAAGTGAGAATATAGGCGCAGTCTGGCTTCATAGACCAGTTCCATACCTACCAGCTATGGCATGTTGGGCAAAATACTCTCCTTGGTCAGTCTCATTGTCTGGCTCTGTCATCTGTCTTATTTGATTGCTTGGGAATTAAATGTCTATGCCTGATATTAGAAGAGTGTTTAATTGATGGACATCATCAGCACATCACTGTCCTCATCATTACCATCATCATCACCTTCATCCTCTGTAGCATTTTCTAAGCTACATTTGGGGTATTAACAGGAAATATCTGAAAAAGTGGCTTGTATGACCAAACCACTTATGAGAAATCCTGAGTGACTGAGGACACAAGTACATCAGCTTCGCTACCACGAGACTTGTCAGCCCCCAGGACACCAGAGACCTAGTGCTCATTTCCCCAGCTGACTTGTTCCTAGAACGTCTTTCTGTGGATGGCCTTTCTGAGCACTAGTAAGTCAAGAAATTCTGTGGGAAACCTCCATGAAGGCCTAGGATCGGGAAATGGAATTTCAAAATGAACTATATGAGCCAGGTCTAGTGCACAGGCCTATAATCCAGGGTAGTCTATGTGAGGGGCTAGTCAGAAAGGTCATGAATTCAACCCCACCCATGCTGGGCAACTTAATGAGACCCTGTTTCAAAACAGGAAAAAACAAAATGAGGATCAGGTAACAGAGTGCTTGCCTGGCATGAGTGAGGCGCTGTGTTCAACCCCTAGCCCTGCAGAACTGAACTAAACAAACAAACCAAAAAGATAGCCAGTGATGAAGAACAGGGTGTTTGAGTCATGTGCATATGAAAGCCATGACGAGAACAGAGTGTGAGTGTGGACAGTAATGTGCTGGGAAGTCACAGAATATCTGCCCTCCTTATCCCACGACACAGGCAGACTATGTGATTTGTTTTTTCTAGAGAGCCGTGCACATTAAGTCTCCCAACAAGTCTGGAGAGCCGGGATTGGCTGCACTATCCCCATGTGACAGCTGATCATACTTTGAGCGGAGGCATTAGAAGGTGGTCCACCTGAGATGCAACCCATTGCCCCAGTCATCCTCTGGAGCTTTTTTGTGTGTGAGTGAGGAAGTTGATTCACATTTGCCCTTACAAAGCATTCAGACTTCGCTTAGCCTGAGGTACTTAAATAATTAAGATCATTTTGAGCTTATTTTAGGCTTTAGGTATCACTAGACTGTTTTCCTTTGGGTTCTCTTTCCAACTTTTACATTTAGAGCATTGTAAAAAAAAAAAAAAAAAAAAAAGCCCTGTGGAGAAGCATAATTGGAGCCTTACCAAAATGTATTTTAAATGGGGTTTAGACTTAGCTGAACCGAATTTCCATTTCCTGTCCCTCCTTCCCTTGAACCCCATCCCTATCCTTAAGGCTCAGTGGCTTTGGGGGAGGGTTCAGTCTTCTCAGACTCTGGCTCTTGTAGCGCCCTATGACCATCACACAGAAATGGCTGAGATCAGCCCGCTCCCTTCCACCATTGTCTGAGATGAGGAAAAATCCCATGGACCTGTAAACAGTGAGAGCAATGGCGCCCCACCCAACATCCTTTCGCTTGGAGGAAGACTATTTGCAGGGATAATACAAAGTACCCTGGGCAGGGTTGGGACTGCTGGGGACTCCAGTAGCTCATCTCTTCTTTATCCATGGCCGGGCTGCAGGGAAAGCGCGTGGGCCTGGAGTTGGTGCTGCCGCTGTATGTATGCGCTGTGGGCTTGTGTTTTCTCTCACTCCTGATATTTACGCTGCATTAGGGACTTCTTCCTGACAAGGGGTGTTAGGGACCAAGATGTCAGGAACCAAACATGAACCATGGAAAGTACTAGCTAGACCAGAGAACAAGTCATAAGCCCCTTCCCAGAGCAGTAACCAGAGGCCTCCAAAGATAAGAGAACATCTCACAGTCAGGTGCCCTGACAACTGAATGTAAAGAGCATTCCAGGGTCAGGTAGCCTAGCAACAGAATAAACTGCCCCTGACCAATGACCTTAGCTGACATCTCGCAGTTGCACTATCTGCCTCACACGTCTTGCACCCCTTCCATGTTCTACACGCCCCTTTTCCCTTTCCCTCCTTCCTGCCTCTTCCCCACTTATGCTATATAAGCCATGCGGAGAGAAATAAAGATTGGCGGCTTGGTCAGAATTCTGTCTTGCTGTCTGTCTCTTGTGTCGCCCTTCCCTTTCATTCTCTCCCACAGGTGGGTCGCCCCCCCCCCCCCCCCCTTGAAACCCCGCTGGCCGGGGCAAAGGGGAGTCGTGTAAAAGCAGTGAATACTCAGGCCAGATGGCTGTGGGCCATTAGGGACCACAGTAGGAGTTTGCCTGTCTCCCCCAAGCTCATCAAAGGCACCTGAGTAGGCATGTGGAAAAAGCCTTTCTCTCCTTTCAAGTCTGAGTTTTGGTCTTTGATTTTGTTTTACTGGAGGTACAAATCCAAAACAAAGGCTTGCATTTAAGTCCCCCATGAGAAGGGACTCCTTCTCCAGCCCGGTGAAAAGTCATTGAATTGTCTCCATATACATAGCACTGTGTGTGTGACATTCCTGGAAGAAGCCGAGGAAGGGAGGAGGAGCTGGCAGGCCCTGGAGTGGCAAGAGCCTCAACCCACACAGAACAGAAAAGACTAATATTCCAGAAAGGCTGTGGTGGACACCAGACATTTCGGTCCTTCCACAGTGCAGAGGCCATGATGGGATGTGCCATTGTATCCTTTAGTTATCTTTTCTTCTGTCACCAACCCTGTCATCCAGCCTTTATGCTTTTGTTTACATCAGGGGCTATTTTTATGCTTGACCAAAACTATACTGATACTTTAACAGTATGGAGCAAAGAGCTCAGGCCTTGCAGCTGGAAGTCCTGATTCTTTATTAAAATCCTAGCCCTGCCGCATGCCAACAGTGTGACTTCACTTAGAACAAGTCATTCTTTGAGACTAATCAGCAGAGTGTGGGATAATAATCCCGGCAGCATCTTCTTCTTCAAGATGCCAGGAGATAGTGTACTGGAAAGTGCCTGGTGCAAGTACAGACTGTTAACATTGTATGATTATAAATGTACGTAAGGTGGGAAGTGTGGAGTAGATATAAGTGAGCCTCAGAAATCATAGGAGCTAGAGAAGAGTCTTAAGGAGGGAGAAGGAAAGAGGAGACTGGAGTGCAGTAGCTGGAGTGCTCCCGGGGAACACATGGACATTCTTAAGCACATCAGAAAGGCCCCATTGGCTAGATTCCAGGTGAAAAGAAGGAAAGACCACTCAACAAAGAACTTGACACATTGTTGGCTTCAGGCTACAAGTTCTGCTCCTGACTCTTCAGTGACAGGCTCCTTCTGAAGCTCAGGGGATAATACTGCTGCCTGTATCTGAAACAGTTCCTGCTGAGTGCTGGTGTGCTGAGCCAGTTTGGGAGACCAAAAAGAGGCTGTGGTGAGACAGTGTAAGCAAGCCAGAAACAGAAAATAAAATGCTAGGCATAGAGGAATGGGAGACAGAGGAACGAGCAGTCTAACTTGGAAACTTGCTGGTGAGGGTCAGTGTCAGGACAGAAAAAAGTGGCACTTTGTTTGTTTATTTGTCTTTGTTGATCTTAGCTTTCTATTGATGTGATAAAACACCATGACCAAAAGCAACTTGGGGAGGAAAGGGTGTTTCACTTTCAATTCCATATCACAGTTCATCATTGAAGGAAGTCAGGACAGGAACTTAAGGCAGGAACCTGGAAGCAGGAACTTAAGCAGAAGCCATGGAGAAGTGCTGTTTACTGACTTGTTTCTCCTGGCTTACTCAGTATGCTTTTTTATACTATCCCAGGGCCACCTAACCAGAAGTGGTGTTAGGGACCAAGATTTCAGGAACCAAACATGAACCATGGAAAGTACTAGCTAAGCCAGAGAACAAGTCATAAGCCCACTGCCCTTTCCCAGAGCAGTAACACCTGTTTGCTAACCAGAGGCTCCCAAAGATAAGAACATTCCACAGTCAGGTGCCATGGCAACCGAATGTAAAGAGCAGTCCATGGTCAGGTAGCCTAGCAACAGAACAAATGGCCCCTGACCAGTGACCTTAGCCGACTTCTCCATTGCATATTCAGAAATATGAAGTAAAAATTCAGCTGACTATGACAAAGCTATACCTGGAAGAAGCCAAGGACATTTCCAGAGAAAAAAGCCAAGGTTTAAGGAGTCTTGGTGATATTGGCTTTTGAATATTAACCATTTCCTGTTATGAATTTCTCGTGTGCTACTGTAGCTTTTCCATTCCTAGAACAGTGTGCTTGATCATTCATTGGGCACAATTTCCCCTGTACAATTAAAGTGTTTGGATATACATCTCCCAACTGTGCTAAAAGTAGTCACACAGCCTGACCCCTAATTTCATGCCTTTCTGTAACTATTGTCGTTAGCAACATCTGGCCAGGACCTTCTCTGGACAAAGGTATCTTGTCTGAGCTACTTCCCAGACTTTCTAAGAACTGACTGCAGACAGATAAGCATCCAGATTATCTGTTAGTGAAGGCCTGGCAGATGTGCTAGTTAAGATTAACCCTCTTCTCCTCTAAGTGTTATCTCTAATTCTAGATCTCCCTTTAACAATTGACCCAGAACTAAAGGGCTTTTACTGACCAGGTACATCTAGCTGTGACACAAGTTGCCTAGCTACCAAGCAGACTTGCCCCGCCCAACCAGCAGCAGAGCCAGAGAACTGCAGATTGTATGTGTATTTAAATGGGACTGGGGAAAGGGAAAGGGGAGATTAGAAGAGAGGACTAGAGGAATGAGATGGAAGATGGGGAAGAACAAGATGAGAAAGAACTAGATGAGAAAGAAGGAGATGGGAAGAACAAGGGAGAGAACTTAGAAGAATAAAGAGAGGAACCATGGTGGGCGAGGAGCTAAGATAGGAGAGAACTAGATGGATGAGAACCTAGGTGGGGCGGAACTAGATGAAGAAGTTAAGATAGCACATAGAGGGAAGAAAGGGGCTAAGTAAGAGAGCAGAATAGAAGGTGCGTAGAGAGAGAATTGACTCAGAATAATAAAGTGAATGGAATAAAGAGTTATGTGTTCATAGATTCATTTGATCCTCAGCTGGTTGTTAGATTCTTCCATGGACCCTGGGTAAAGGCTATTAGGGACTGGACCCCAATAGTCTTTGATACCTAGGCTTGCTCAGAGGTCAATCTAGTGGGGACATTTTCTCAGTCGAGGTTCCCTCTTCCTAAATGATTCTAGCTTATAACAGGTCAGCATAAAAACTAACCAGGACAATTGACTCTTTGTCAACTTGACACATAAACACATGACTATTAAGCCACAACCTTTCCTTTCTTGTTTATCCCCAATATCTCATATTAATATCAATATCACAATATAAGATATTCAACTCTTTAAAGTCTCACAGTCCTTAAAAATTCAGACTATTTAAAAGTTCATCCTCTTAAAATATTCAAAGTCTCTGTAAAACTCCAAAGTCTTTTCAAAAGTCCAAAGTCTCAAAAGTAAGTTACATACTTCCTCACTCCAAAAGAGGAGAACCAGAGCACAGTTAATAAAGAAATAAAAGCAAACTCCAAATCCAGCAGCCCAAAGCTCAGTGTCAGATTGCTGGGACTATCCATCTTCTAGGGCTTGCCACAGTACACAGAGCTCATCTCTGAGGCTCAGATCAGCCCTGCTCCACAGGGGCTTCTCTCCTTGGCAATCACCGCATGGTGCTAGCATCTCCAAAATGCTGAGGTCTGCACTGCAACTGACTGCACTTCCACCAACACCCTCTTCTGAGCTCTGTGCAGAGACTCTAATCCTGTCACATGGTGGCAAACCTTCTTGCTACGGTTCCCTCAATCCTGGGACTTCTACTTTAAATGAGGCTGCACACTCAAGAATGGCTTTTCCCAGACTTTAATAGTGCCAAGCTCCAACTGTTCTTCATGACCCTCATGCCTTCAAAGCCAGTGCCTCCTGGGACTCTCCTTACATAAACCAAATTTGATGGCCAGTATGAGAGGAAGCCTTGGCCCACCCCTGAACTACAGCTTCTATGTGTTGATCCCGAGGAAACAATTCCCAGACAATTTCATTTTAATTATTTTGGTTTCTTCTTAATCACCACTGATTTCTCACCAGCTTATCTGCATTGATTGTCCCAGAAAAGCCAAGGTTTTACTTAATGGTTCTAGTCTCTTGTTAATTATAGCCAATTATTCAGCCCCAACTAACCAGAAGCACAGATTCTCAATTCAAAACATCAAACATCCCTGTTGACTCTTTAAGGGACTCTCAGACTTCCTTCTGAAACATCACAAACTAGGCTTCCATCATCTGTACTGCCGTAGAGGTAACCGTGTTATTAAATAAGAAACACAAAGCCAAATGCAGTGTTAAAAGCCCAAGAGGTCAGAACAGTAGCTGAGAGCTGAGACTTAAAACTGCCTTTCTCACCCTTCACTGCTGCTGTCATTCTTCCCCTCAGAAAGAGACCTACTTCCTGTGTGTTTGTCTTTCTTATAGACTTTCTGTTCTGCCTTCTCATTGGTTGTAAACCCAACCACATGACTTCCTTCTTACTGCCTGTCTATACAGACTTCCACGTCTTCTATGGTTGGTATTGAGATTAAAGGCGTGTGTCTCCATGCTGGCTGTATCCTTGAACACACAGAGATTTGCCTGTCTTGTGGTCGGAATTAAAGGTGTGTGTCACCACCACCTGGCTTCTGCTATGGCTTGCTATTTCCTCTGACCCCCAGGCAACTTTAATTATTAACATACAAATAAAATCACATTTCAGTACAAATAAAATATCACCATATACTACTCTCAGATTTATCTTCTTAGTTCCTGGGCTAGCTAGTTTTCTGTCAAGTTGACACAAGCTAAGAGTCATTTGGGAAAAGGAAAATATAGTTGTGAAAATTCTCCCACCAGATTGGCCTGTGGTATATTTTCTTGGTTGATGATTGATGTTGGAGGGCCCAGCTCACTGTGGGAGGTACCACCTCTGAGCTAGTTTTTCTGGTGCTATAAGAAAACAGTAAGCCAGTAAACAATATTTCTCCATGGCCTCTGTGTCAATTCCTGCCTTGAATTTACTCACTGACTACCCTCAAGGATGGAATGTTACCTGGAAGTGTAAGGTGAAATAAACCCTTTCTCTCCCCAAGTTGATTTGGATCTTGGTGTTTTATTACAGCAACAGAAAGTTAAAACAGAAATTGGTTCCAGAAGTGGAATATTGCTGTGACAGAACTGGCAATGTGTTTGGGAGAGAATTGTTGTAGCTTTTGAACTTTGGGCTAGAGAAGCCATTGAGTGCTCAGAGTTCAGTGGGTGTTGTGTGGGAGCTTGAAAGAATGATGACTTAAGAATTTGTGGTGCTGATCATCTGGGACTTAATAACCAGCTATGGATGCATCTCATGCTGGCATTTGAACTTGGTAGTGTTAAGAGCCATCCATGTAGTATTGGTTTTGAAGACTTGAAGGGTATAGAGAACACCCAAGGTACTATGTGGCAGGATTGGAGTCCCTGAAAAGAAGCAAGGGAAGGTCATTAGTGAGTTGCAGCCTCAGTTGCAGTAGAAAGCCCAAGATTGAAGGGGTCATGGAGAGAAGCTGAGGCTTGTACCATGTGGCAAGATCAAAATCCCTGCACAGAGCCCAGGAGAGGGTATTAGTGGAGGTACAGCCCAGTTGCAATGGAGACCTCAACATTTCAGAGGTATCAGCACCATCGGATGACCACCAATGACAGCAGCAGCTGTGGCATGATACCAGTGTGAACCTATAAGATGAGCTATGTGTACTATGGCTGGCAGAATCAGAAAAATATCAAGTGCTTTGGAAGCCAGGAGTTCATGAGTGAATCCCAGACATTGGTCACTAAGTTATTTATACTGTTGGAGTTTGGTTTGGCTTGATCTGATTGTAACTGTGCCTTGGCTAATTATTTTTGAAATACGAAAGTATGTAATTTGATTTTTATTTTACAGGATCCCACAGTTAAGAAACTTTGAGATTTTAGAGAGCCTTTGGAATTTTAGGGAGAATTTGAAGTTTGAGAGAGAATTTGAAGTTTTAGAGAGACTTTGGATATTTTAAAGGGACTAAACTTTCAAGGTCTTTGAATTTTTAAAGAATGTGGTACTTTTAAAAGTTGGAATGTGTTATATTGTGATAGATATTAACATACCAACTTGGGGACAAATAAGAAAGGAAAGTTTCTAGTTAAATAGTTATGTATTTGTGTGTCGAGCTGACAAAGGGTTAATTGCAATAGTTACTTTTTTGCCAACTTAATACAAGCTCAAGTCATTTAGGAAGAGGGAATTTTAATTGAGAAAAGGATCCCACTATTTTTGCCTGTGGCAAGCCTGTTGTGTATTATCTTCATTGATGATTGATGTGGGAGGACCAGGGCCATCCCTGGGTTGGATGTCCTCAGTGCTATAAGAAAGCAGGCCAAGCAAGCCAAGAGGAACAAGCCAATTAAGCAACTTTCCTCCATAGCCTCTGCAAGAGGTCCTGCCTCTAGGTTCCTGCCTTGAGTTCATGCCCTGACTTCCATCAATGATGGACTGTTTCCTGGAAGTGTAAGATGAAATAAACCCTTTTTCTCCTCAAGTTGCTTTTGGTCATGGTGTTTTATCATAGCACAGAAATTCTAACTAAGGCAGTTGCCACAAAATCTCACTTAGCCCTGAAAACTCAGTGACTTTTACCACCCAAAGTTCTAAAGTCCTTCCACAACCCTCCTCCCCAAATGGCCAAGTCTATCACAGCAATTGTCAGCTCTCTGATACAATTTATATTTTAGTTTGCATTCCACTGCTGTTATAAAACAATGTGACCCAAAGCAACTTAGAGAGGAAAGGGTTTATTTTGCTTATACCTCTACATCATAGTCCATCACTGAAGGAAGTCAGGGCATGAACTGGAGACAAGAATGGAAGCAGTGGCCATGGTGGAATACTCCTTACTGTCTTGCTCCTCCTAGGTGGCTCAGTTTGCTTTCTTATACAATTCCAGGAATATCTGTTCAGGATGAACCCTCCCACATCAATCATCAATGAAGAATATGCCTCCACAAGCCAGTCTGGTGATTATATTTTCTCAACTGAGTTTCCTTCTTTCCAAGTGTCTGTGTCAAGTCCATATAGAACTAGCCAACACATTATCTTTATTTCTTTTATACTTAATTATTTTTTGTGTGCAGTGTATTTTAGTTATATTCTTGTCCCCTCTCACTCTTCCTGGGTCTCCCCAGCCTGCCACAGGCCATAATCTTTTTCCCTTAAAAAACAAAACAAAAAGCACCAAAAAAGAAAAAACAAGCACACACACAAAGAACCAAACAAACAAACCATACCGCACAGTCTGTTTTCTGTTGTTCAACTGTTTCTGAGCACGAAGCCTGCCTGGGTGGGGATACACCCACTGACCCTGACTGTCTCTCTCATGGCAGTTATCTATTGAAAATGGCTTCTTGGTTACTGACAACACTTGGTGCCCACTTTCCATTCTCTACACTGGGATTTGGTGTGGTTTCAACTTGTACAGGTCTTGTTCATGCTGTCCCAGTTTCTATGAGTGGATGTGCCCATCAATCCTGTCGTGTCTGGAAAATGCTGTTTCCTCGGAGCTATCTGGATCTTGCAATCTTTCTGCCACCTCTTTCAGCATAGATCCCTGGGCCTGGAGTGGAGGGGTTTTTCTTTATTTTTTGACACAGCATTTTACTCCATCACTTAGGCTGGCTGAGAATTTACTATGTGGCCCATACTTGCTTTAATTTCATGGTAATCCTTCTGCCTCAGCCTCCCAAGTGCTAAGATCATAGGTGTAAGCTACCACACCTCACTGAGAGTAACATATTTGGTGATTACCTTCTCTGTCTTCCCTTATATGTAATTGCCCTCAGTGACTTTGTGACATAAACATTATTAGTCCCATATTATTGATGAAGAAGCTGAAACTCAGAAAGTGTTGTTTCCCCCCAAGGATGCTCTGTGATAGATCTAAGCCTTTGCACCAGTCCATCTGGTCCTACATTTATGTTTTATTTTGTTTTTTAAGGAAATGCAGGAAGCAAAGAGCAAGGACATGGTACCCCCAGATTTTCATAGAAACTCCTCTGTGAAACTGTCATTGTTAAAAGATAAGCCAGCATGTGCTTTCATGAAATTTTGAAGAAAAAAATCTAATTTGGCCCTTGGTTCCTGCTAATAGACAATGGCTAAGTGTGGAAAGAGTGCCTTCTATCTGCTCTTTGGTGCTTAATAGAGAGTAGGGAGCAGAAGAAAGGAGAGAGAGGTGAATATATCCCAAGTATCCTAGCACCCACAGAGGCCAGAGAGCATATCTGGACCTCTGGAGTTGCAGGTGGCTGTTGGGCATGTGACTTGGGTGTAGTTGGAGAGCTTCCCACAACCCATGTATAAAATAATCACTCAGATGCTTATATTACTTATAAGCTGTATGGCCATGGCAGGCTTCTTGTTATCTACTTCTTCTATCTTAAATTAGCCCATTTTTTATTAATCTATACTTTGTCACATGCCTTGTGGCTTACCAGTACCTTACATCTTTCTTGTCATGGCAGCAGCTGGCTGTGTCTCCCTGCCCCAGCCTTCACTTCCCAGCCTTCTCCTCCTCCTTGTCCTGCCTACCCTATCCTTCCTGCCTGGCTACTGGCCAATCAGCACTTTATTTACTGTAACCAATCAGAGTGACACATTTGACATACAGAACATCCTACAGCACTTCCCCTTTTCTTTTTTTCAAAAAGCAAGGTTTTAACTTTTATATAGTAAAATTTCAGATAACAAAACAATTATCAAGCAAGAATTACAGTTACAATATTAAAGAAGATATCCTATATATCTTATATTTGTGAGCCTAAGGTTTTATATCTAACTTATCTTTTATCATAACTGAGGAAAATATATCTATCTAGTCTTCAACCATATCAAAGACCTCAGAAGAATATAACATTACCTGAGAACCAGGAGAAGGATGCAAGCAACTTTCGGGAGACTTGTAGGGTAGACAGGGACAGCTGGCAGCCTGGACAGTCACCTAATGTTCCTTTGTAAAGTTGGGGCATTTGTCTTCAGCCCACAGGGCTAGAGTCTCTTGGTCACTTTTTTCAGTGTCCTGTAGAATGTCTGGCAGTTTCCTCTGTGAAACAGGAACCTGAAGGACCATTTTTTCAAGCAAAGTTCAGTGGTCTCCTTTCTATGGGTGCTGCATGTCCACTTGATCAAGCAGTCCAGGCAAGAACAGTTTCTTGCCCAAATGGCTATTTTTGCTAAGGTGAAGATAAACTCCATATGAAGTGTCTTCAATGCCCATCCTCCTCTCTGAAGTAAATTGGTGCTGCCAGGAGCAAACATGTCTCACTGTCCAGAAAGTCTAAATTTTAAAAATATTTTAAATGCCATATTCTGTAGACCTTTGAAGTGTTTGAAGATTACCTGTCTATCTGAAATATATCTATGTATACCTAGAAAACTTAACATGACTACAAGTTTGACTATCATAGAAGACTAATTGATCTGTACTTCTTAATTATCCATTACAATCTAAATGAGTTACATAAGCATAATACCTCAAACGAGAGTAGAAATATATATACAGTATAACAAAATTAAGTTTGTATCAATAGACTAAAATCTATACCAGTGTAAGACATTTTAAACAAGTTGTTGTTCTTTAAAAGTAAATTCATTAATCTACCCTTTCATTCTATTATATCTATATCATATGCTTTTTTTTTCTTTAGAAAGAGATCATATTTATAATCAACCTGATTTAAATGAAAATATTGGTTTTTCTCTGTCCCACACCAGAGGGCTCTTCTGATTTGGGACACAAGGATCTCTTAACCTTTTTTTTTAGCAGTGTGTCTGGGTTTAGAGAAGGAGTGAGCCAATTCCATCTCTAAAGCCAGCTTGATAATTTTAGGAATTTAGGCATAATTTTTCTTACTACTTTCTGCTGGAGAGGGCACTGTATCTTATGGGGACACAAAGGAAATTTTAGGATTATGGAGTAGTCCATGAGGGTAAACCTCTGAGCCAGTTGTCTTGAAACCATTTTGGATGTTGGATCATCTGGGCCATGGTGTCATTGGAGACCTTTCAGGTGGTCTTGGCTGATCAAACCTGATGTATCTTAATCTGGAGCAAATCCACAGTCTCTGGCTTTCTGTGGAAACAAAAGCAGAGACTCTTTTCCAAAGCAACATATCCTTATATCCATATTTTGAAGTCAAGGTACCTTTAAAATTTACATATTTAACTTAACAGCTTTTACAATCAAATCTTTTTCTGTAGTTAAAAATCCCAAAGACAACATAAACCATATTTTCTATGTAATACCCATCTTTGTAAGACTGAAATGCCACTGTGGCTGCTGGCTCTGCCCACCTCAGCTTCCCAAAGTGGCGGTGGCACAGTTTACCAGCTTTGGGTCTGGAGCTATGTGTACCATCAACTATCAGAAGCAGTGCATAGCCCAGAAACCTTTTTTTTTTTTTTTTTTTTTTTTAACTAGCAAAGGCTAAATCCACCATGCAGCAGAGTAAAGTGCCACTTGTAGACTCCTCATTCCCACCACACTTCAGGTCAGACACACACACCAGGAACCCGCCATAGTAGCTCAAACCAGCAGGCTGCCGCTAACTTGAGAGAGACAACTAGGAAGCTGTTTTTAGCTCTGTTTTAGAATCTTTTTTTTCAGGTTTTAGGTGGAAACTCTTGCCCCACATTGGGTGCCATTTGTAGTTGGAGAGCTTCTCTCCAGGGGCCACCAAGCCCCTGTGGTCCCACAACCCACATATAAAATAATCACTCAGATGCTTATATTACTTATAAACTGTATGGCCATGGCAGGCTTCTTGTTATCTACTTCTTCTATCTTAAATTAACTCATTTTTATTAATCTATACTTTTCTACGTGGCTTGTGGCTTACCAGTCCCTTACATCTTTCTTGTTATGGTGGCGGCTGGCTGTGTCTCCCTGCCCCAGCCTTCACTTCACAGCTTTCTCCTTCTCCTTGTCCTGCCTACCCTATCCTTCCTGCCTGCTACTGGCCAATCCGCACTTTATTTATTTTAACCAATCAGAGCAACACATTTGACATACAGAACATCCTACAGCAATTGGGTGCTTGGAACTGAATGCAAGCCCATTAGAACAGCAGGAAAAGCTCATAGGTGCTGGTTTGTCTCTCTCGGCCCCCAGTTGTTGTTATTGTTTCAACAATTTAATGTCTTGCTATAATTTCTCTGGAACAGCATGGAAATTATGAGCATGAGCTGTCCTGTTGGGTAGTATTTGACTCCAGTTCTGCCTTCCCTGAAAATTTGGCTTTTTGTATGAAAATAAATTCCTATCTCCCACCATTAAATTTAATTTCAGATGGATAGAGAATCCAAATGTCAAAAGAAAACATTAAAATTCAGAGAAGATGGTGTTGGCAGCATGAAACTGGGATCTGTACCTGGAGAAGAGGGGATGGCAAGTCCTGAGGGTGGGTGGAGTTTGCAGTGAGAGTCTGGTGTTCCTATAGCTTTGAGCTAAAGGTAAAACATTGTTTCTTTTATATGTGTGTACATGCATGTGTGTATGTGTGTTTGTGTGTGGGGGGGTTATGTTCCTGGGTGTTTGGAGGTCAAAGGTTGCCATCAGGTGTCTTCCTCCATTACTGTCTTCTTTATTGAGGCAGAATCTCACTGGAACATAATGCTCACCAATTAATCTAGATTAGCCACCCAGCTCAGGAAGCCCCCGTCTCTGCCTGCCACATGGTAGGATTACACTTGGGCCACCACATCTACTCCATGTTCACATGGGTGCTGGACATCTGAACTCCGGTCCTCACTGGTAGGGCAGGTGATTTTTACCTGTCTCCCCAACCCTAGAACCAGACGTTTTAGTCAAGATTCATGATTGTTAATTGTCAAAGAAAAAATACATAAATTGACTATTAAAACTCAGATTTTCAATATGCCCACCTTGCACCAATTGGGAACAGGTAAGCCCCCCCCCACACACTTCTCCAGACTGGTCAGCCCAGTTCTCTAGCCCCTAGACCCTGGGGGCACATTCTATGCCTCTCACCCCAGCCAGTGCAGCCCCAGAAACCAGGGAACAGCCTCTTCTCACCCCTAGCCCCCCGCCAACCCCCCCCCCCCACAGCACCAGTGACCACCTGAGCCATATGCCCCATCCTGGATCAATTGGAAAGAAAAGCAACCACAGGAGCCAGAGACCCCACATAGACCAATTGGAAGAAATGTGACCTGGAGCTCCACCTGTTTGTATTAAAGGAAGAAATGGGTAGACGGCCATGTAAGAACACATTAAACAATATAAAGAGCAGTATGGCACCACCAGAACCTAGTGATCCTACAACAGCAAGACCTGAACATTCCAAAGAAGATCCAGAAGAAAACGACCTTAAAACAACTTTATGAAGATGATAGAGGCCCTAAAAGAGGAAATAAAAAATTCCCTTAAAGAAATGGAAGAAAAGACAACGAAAAAATTGAAGGAAATCAAGAAATCGCTTAAAGAAAGTCAAGAAACCCAAGAGCGGGGGGGACAATCTAACAGGTGAAGAAAACAGTTTAAGACTTGAAAATTGAAATAGAGGCAATAAAGAAAACACAAACTGTGGGAATTCAGGAAAAGGAAAAATCTGAGTAAATGAACAGAAACTACAGAGGCAAGCATAACCAACAGAATACAAGAAATGGAAGAGAGAATCTTGGGTGTTGAGGATACAATAGAGGAAATAGGTTCATTGGTCAAAGAAAATATTAAATCCAGCACATTTTTAACCCAAAACATCCAGGAAATCTGGGACACCATGTAAAGACCAAACCTGAGAATAATAGGGATAGAAGAAGGAGAAGAATTCCAGCTCAAAGGCACAGAAAATACGTTCAACAAAATTATAGAAGAAAACTTTCCCAACCTATGCCTATGCCTATGAAGGTACAAGAAGTATACAGAACACCAAATAGACTAGACCACAAAAAAAGTCCTCTCATCACATAATAGTCAAAATACTAAACATACAGAATAAAGAAAGAATATTAAGAGCAACAAAGGAAAAAGATCAAGTAACATATAAAGGCAGACCTATACAAATTACACCTGACTTCTCAATGGAACCACTGAAAGCCAGAAGGTCCTGGACAGACATTCCGCAGATACTAAGAGACCATGGATGCCAGCCCAGACTACTATACTCAGTAAAGCTTTCAATCACCGTAGATGGAGAAAACAAGATATTCTATGACAAAACCAGATTTAAACATTACATATCCACAAATCCAACCCTACAAAAAGTACTACAAGGAAAACTCCAACCCAAGTAAGTTAGCTGCAACCACCAAAACACAGGCAATAGATAACCTCATACCACCAAAACACAGGCAATAGATAACCTCACACCACCAAATCTCAAAGAAGGTAAACACACACATACTACCAACAAAAAATAACAGAAATTAACAATTGCTTGTCATTAATATCCCTTAATGTCAATGGACTCAATTTGCCTATAAAAAGACACAGGCTAACAGAATGGATAAAAAACAGGACCCATCCTTCTGCTGCACAAAAGAAACACTTCAACCTCAAAGACAGACATTACCTCAGAGCAAAGGGTTGGGAATAAAAAACTTTCCAATCAAATGGACTTAAGAAACAAGCTGGTGTAGCCATCTTAATATCTAACAAAATAGACTTTAAACTAAAATCAATCAAAAGAGATGAAGAAGGGCATCTCATATTCATCACAGGAAAAAATCCATCAACATGAAGTCTCAATTCTGAACATTTATGCCCCAAATACAAGGACACCTACATTTGTAAAAGAAACATTACTAAAGCTCATATCATACATCAAACCCCACACACTAATAGTGGGAGACTTCAACACCCCACTCTCACCAATGGGTGAGACAGGTCTTCTAGATAGAAACTTAACATACAAATAAAGGATCTAACAGATGTTATGACTCAAATGGACCTAACAGACATCTATAGAACTTCACCCAAACATCATGGAACTTTCTCCAAAATTGACCATATACTTGGTAACAAAACAAAGCTCAACAAATACAAAAAAATGGAATGACCCCCTGTATCTTATTGGACCACCATGGCTTAAAGTTAGAATTCAGCAACAACACAAAATGCAGAAAGCCTACAAACTTATGAAAACCGAGTGATACTCAACTGAATTATCACTGGGTCAAGGAAGAAATAAAGAAATGAAAGACTTTCTAGAATTCAATGAAAATGAATGCACAACATACCCAAACTTATGAAACATTATGAAAGCAGTGTTAAGAGGAAAATTCAAACCACTAAGTGCCTACATAAAGAAATTGGAGGATTCTCACGTTAGCAACTTAACAGCACACCTTGAAAGCTCTAGAACAAAAAGAAGCAAACTTGCCCAGGAGGAGTTGATGACAGGAAATAATCAAAACAAGGGCCAAAATCAATAAAATAGAAAAAAGAGAACAATACAAAGAATCAATGAAACAAAAAGTTGGTTCTTTGAGAAAATCGACAAGATAGATAAACCCTTATAAACTAACCAAGAAGCAGAGAGAGAATATCCAAATTAACAAAATCAGACTTTCACTACTTGCCGATGATATGATAGTCTACATAAGTGACCCCAAAAATTCGACCAAGGAACTCCTATAGCTGATAAACACCTTTAGTAATGTGGCAGGATACAAGATTAACTAAAAAAAAAATCAGTTACTCTCCTATATACAAATGATAAATGGGCTGAGGAAGAAATCAAAGAAACACCACCCTTTATGATAGGCACAAATAATATAAAATATCTTGGGGTAACTCTAGCCAAACAAGTGAAAGACCTGTATGACAAGAACTTTAAGTCTTTGAAGAAAGAAAATGAAGAAAATATCAGAAAATGGAAAGATAGGTAGGATCAACATAGTAAAAATGGTAATCTTACCAAAAGCAGTTTACAGATTTAGTGCAATCCCCATCAAAATCCCAATGCAATTCTTCACAGACCCTGGAAGCACAATGCTCAACTTCATATGGAAAAATGAAAAGTCCAGGTAGCCAAAACAATCCTATACAATAAAGGAACTTTCAGAGGCATCACCATCCTTGACTTAGAGCTTCACTATAGAGCTATAATAATCAAAAACAGCTTGGTATTGGCATAAAAACGGACACATTGATCAATAGAATCAAATCAAAGACCCTGTCATTAATCCACACACGTACAAACACCTGATTTTTGACAAAGAAACAAAATTATACAATGAAAATAAAAAAGCATCTTCAACAAATGATGCTGACATAACTGGATGTTTACATGTAGAAGAATGCAAAGAGATCCATATCTATTGCCATGCACACAACTCAAGTCCAAATGGATCAAAGACCTCAACATAAATCCAGTTACATTGAACCTGATAGAAGAGAAAGTAGGAAGTAGCCTTGAATGCATTGGCACAGGAGACCACTTCCTAAATATAACACCAGTAGCACAGACACTGAGAGCAACAATTAATAAATGGAACCTTCTGAAACTGAGAAGCTTCTATAAGGCAAAAGACACGGTCAATAAGAAAAAAAGGCAGCCTACAGAATGAGAAAAGATCTTCACCAACCCCACATCTGACAGGGGACTGACCTCCAAAATATATAAAGAACTCAAGAAACTAGACATCAAAATATCAAATACTCCAATTAAAAGATGGGCTACAGAGCTAAACAGAGAATTCTCAATAAAGAATCTCAAAAGGCCAAAAGATATTTAAGGAAATGTTCAACATCCTTAGCTATCAGGGAAATGCAAATCAAAATAACTGAGATACCATCTTACACCTGTCAGAATGGCTAAGATCAAATGACCTTCAGGTGTCATTCTTAAAAGAGAATACCGGGAAACAGTTTGTCTTTTAAGACTAACTATGTGCATGCTCAGTGGGTTCAAAAGGTACCCTCAAAATAAGCATTCCAGGAAAGCTGAGCGTGAAGAGACACCAGCTCACTCAAGCATGTGGCTCTGGCAGGGCTCGGCCCCCCCACCCCCTAAACCCCCCACCCCCCTATCACCGCTGTTCCCTCTGTGTTGCTAAAAACCATTAGATTACCTTCCTAAAGCTAGCCACCAAGGTCCCTTATTTGGCCACTTCCTCCAAAGTGGCTGACTACCAAAGTCCAGCAATCAGAAGCCCCCTTTGGCTCATCTAATTAACACACCCAATAAAATGAAACACCTCGTTCTAACATGGGGTTTCTTCTTTTCCTTTATAAACAGCCACTTGCCTACATGCCTTGCCTGTCTCCTCTCTATTCAGAGAGGGGCAAATACCCCAGCCCCTTTTCCCTCGTTCCCTTCCCCTTCTCCCTAGTCCTCTATCTTCCTTAGTACCAAATCCTAGCCCATCCTAACACAGACATCCCCGTATTCTCTTTTAAGAATGACACCTGAAGGTCATTTGCTGCTGCCCCCCCCCCCAGTCAGAAAGCAGGCACTTTAACTTCTCTTCCCTGCTTAATAAAGGATCTCTCTGTGAAAACGGGAGTTTGGGTGTGGTCTTTGTCTAATCTTCAGTCTGGAAGGAAGCCCCCTGCTGTGTGGGAGTCCCATCCAGAATGCACCATACAAGGAGACTGATACAAAAATAAACGTAACTGAACTTTCCAAAATAGAAAGAAAATAGAAGCAGTCTACATGCCACAGAAGAGAGGATAGACAGAAAAACAAGTTCACTTACTAAAAGGAATATTTTACACTCTGAAAACAAAGAGCTGCAATTAGACGCCTTCACAGGGATGAATCTAAATCACATCAAATTGGATGAAGGAAGAAGACATCATACAGCACATTGTACCTTTCACGAAATTTAAAAATGATGCAAAATTAAAATTAAACTAAGTAAAGCTAAATAATACACAATTTAGGCACACACAGACTGTGCAAGGTAGAACTATGTTCAGTGTGATAGTCAGGGACGTGTTTATCTCTGGGCTGAAGATGGTATCATATGAAAACACAGGGGGCTGAAGGTGCCTGTAATATTCTGTTTTGGGTTTAGACAATGGGATAGAAGTGTTATGCTGTCTTGTATACATACATGCATAAAATAATGTAAAATACGACATATTGCTCTTCACATCTCTGTAACAAAATGCCTGCCAAAAGCAATTATGGAAGGAAAAGTTAATTTTGTTCTGAAGTCTGAGGGTCCGTCCACCATGGCGGGTAGGTGCTGGTGACAGGAACATGAGGCAGCCAGTCACACTGCACCTGCAGCAGGAAGTAGAGAGTGGTGAGTGCCGGTGCCCAGCTGGCTTTCTCAAACCTTTTGTTCAGTTCAGGACCCCAGCCCATGGAAGGATGCTGTCCACATTTAGGACTGGTCTCCTTACTTCAATTGACCTAATCTAGAGGCTTTCGTGGACATGCCCAATGGCTTATCTTCTATAATGGTTTATCATCTAGATGATTCTACACCTATCAAGTTGGGTTAATATTAACTTTCACAGATAGCTTTCAATGGATCAGTGGGGATAATATGCCATGCCCCAGTGATTACTAGTCCAGTTCTGGGGCCCTAAGATCCAATTAGTCAATTAATATGTAACAGAACTGACTCCGCACATACTAATTTTTAGGAGCTGTGGTTAGTTGTTTGGTGTGTCTGCAGTTTTCTTAGCTATGAAGAAACAAAAACCATGGGTTAGTGTAAAAGTCAACTAAGTAATAAATGAAGTTAAACTACTTAATGATACACTGTAATGAATGACTTGTACAGGGTAAAATGTGAATTACAATAGCTTTATTAAGATATAATTCATGTCTCATATGACTTACTCGTCTAAAGTGAATAATTCACTATTTTATAGTATACTCAAAGAGTTATGCAATTATTACTGAAATCAATTTTAGAATATTTTCATCACTCCAACACCCCTGTTTCCATTACCAGACATTTCTATTCCATGACCCCATCAGTACAATCTACTTTCTGTCTCTATGGATTTGTCCAATCTGGGCATGTAATATAAGTGGAATCCTACAATATTTTTAGCTTTTCTAGATTATAAATTCTTAACAACGTGGCAGTGTGAATCATTACTGATGCTAAGGTTCTGCGGCTTAGCAGCCCATGCTAACATTTTCAGTGATGGCTGTGGGGAGAAAGGAAACAGCTAATTCTTAAACAGCTAGCTAGGGAAAGAGGCCCTGGACTGGATCAGGCTGATCTCAAATTATTTTCACTTTTATCTAAACTGACTTGCTTCCCAGTTCTGGTCCAAAAGAAATGTTCTTTTGGTGGGCTCATTCCAGCCAGTGAGCTTTTTCTCCACGGGAATTTCAGATTACCTGCCCTTGCCTCATCCAATCAAGTCCCTACTGTCACTTAAAAAGACCACACAGCCACAAACCCGCACTTCCTTACCATTGCGAACTCATGCACCACACAAAGCAGGTTCCTCAAAGCATCTCCCCTGCCTCAGAGAAGTCGGTGTGGCACCAGGAACTCTCATGCCCATGGCCAGGAGACTTCACAGAAAACACAGAGGGGAAATCTTGCCAGGTCCGATCCAAGATAGAGAGAAGAGACCTAATCCAGCCTTACCCACTACAGACTATAAAAGCTCAGACAGTGCTCTAGCCCTGGATTCCGCTCCTCACTGTTGTCTCTCTCTGTGTGCCCCTGTGTTGACAACAGTTTTCAGAAGACCAAGTGTGAATGGACAACAAATATTTGGAGGGCGGGAGTTCAACATCCTTAGCCATCAGGGAAATGTAAATGAAAAACAGAGTGAGATTCCATCTCACCCAAGTCAGAAGGGCTGTCACCAAATAAACAAATGACAGCAAATGCTGGTGAGGATGCAGATAAAATCAATAAAGAACCAATTATAAAAACCAGCGTGGAGGTTCTCAGATAAAAACTGAAATACAGGTACCATATGACCCATCTGTAGTACTCCTAGAGGTATAGCTACAGGAATCTTAAGTCAGAATCCCATAGATAGTTTCACATTCATGTTTACCACACCACGATGTTCACAACGGCTCAGAGATGAAACCAGCCTAGATGTCCATAGTTAGATGAATTGATAAGCAAAATGTGACATAGAGATACAATAGAGTGTCATTCAGGCATTAAAAAAAAATAAAAAAAGACAAACTCCATATGTTTTCTCTCATATGTGTAACATATGTATTATGCGTGTGACATACATGTTTATATATACGACATGAAAGTAGAGAGATGTAAGGTAGGACCAAGAGCTGTAAAGAGGACGAGGAACAAGGGAGTGTGACGGGAAGGAAGACAGAACATGTCTTCTCTCCTGTGTGGAATCTAGACATCAATGTATCTAGATCGTCTGTCTCTCTGTCTTTGACATGAGAAGAGAAGGGACCAGAGGAAGTAAGCCGACCGGCAAGTGGGGTGGGGGTGGAGGAACATGAGCCGAGTACAGTGACATATACAGGTGACAGTTTTATAATGAAACTGGCTATTTTACACTCAGACTAAAGACATTTAAAAACAAGAAGAAAATACAAACTAACAAGCTAAACGTCAGCAATGAACAGGACCATGTCTGGGTCTGACTCTGAGCTCGTCGTCTTGCTCATTACCCAGTAATTCCTCCACTTGTAAGAAAATGCTATCTCCCCCCACCCAAAATCAAACAAACAAACAAAAAAAAAAAAAACACCCTTTTTTAGATCAAGGATGATAATTATCTTAATTTTGTATACTATCTTTTTTTGTTGTTATTCTGAGAAGGCTAATTTGCAGTTTCCTTTAGAATCAAGTTGGGTTAAAAGCTTGAAGTATTCTTTGGCTGACTAAAGTTGTTCAATATTGAATCATTTATTTCTTTAAAAAAAAAAAATGCTTACCTGTGGGGAGAGTGGCACAGAGAAGATGTGCCAGCAAATGAGTAGCAGCCTGTTGACTTAAGAGTTAGTAAAACATAAAGAACTCGCTAAGTCTCTAATTATATTGGTGTTCAGCTAATGGTGCACCTGCCTGCTCCAAGTGCTGTGGGTGTTGGGATAAAGAACTGAGGCTGCTCCTTCACAGCCACTGGGACAGACTTGCTCTGAGCGTCTAGCGGTTCCCACTGCATACTGGGAATAAATGGCAGCAAGCAAAGAAATAGTTTGATTTAGTTTAACACATGCATACAATTCCATCATGTTTTCTGCTTCCCCTGTGGAGATTGCAGAATGTCTAAACTGGGGGGATGGGTGTTTAATGAAACAGAGAAAGGATTTCTCCTCGGTTAGACATTTATTTGGAGGATGGGCTGTTTCTCTGGGAAATGCATACATTGCCACAGAGAGACATAAGTGACTGGCCCTTTCTTCCTCAGTTAGCCCCAAGGGAGCTTACTGGGGCCTGATTAAGCAAGGAAAGCATCACTCGTTTCTTCGACAGCTCAGAACTCCCTGGGGTTGAGTTGAGTTTTAGGTGAAGGTTCACCTTAGTGCCAAACAGGTTTGTGCCATCTCGTCACTGTCCGTACTTGACAAGACCAGCTTTTGTAGCCTGCTCACAGTGACAGCCAGGGAATAAGCACATTTGAGACCCGGAGGAAGAAACACCTGGGTGGCACTCCCTGTAAGCACGGGGCTTATTTCTTATTAAATAGCTCTGTGACCTAGTTCCAGGAGCAGGAACTTCAAAAGGAGCCCAACTTCCAAGTTCACATCTTTGTCCTCGTACCCTGGCTGCCTTTTGCTGCCTTTTCATCGCCAACCTCAGGAGCCTGAGCTCCTAGGTTTCCTGCATCCATCTTCTAAGTAGTTAGACAAAGCAGGGCACGGAGGTCAGGGGCACTTTCGTTCCAAGGTTGCACATTTATTCCAAAGGGATGCAGTGGTTCTCGGTCTGCTCTGAAAGAAGTGCAGGGAAGAGAGGTAGTACCTCTTAACTTACTTAATGAGGAAACAATCCCCTCCCACCCAAGAAAAAATAGTAGGCTTGGGGATGGAAGTGAGGAATGCTCTTAAAAGCAAGTCTGACCGTAGGGGAAAAGGCCCTTGCAGCTGATTCATATTTATGGGAGACTGTATGTTGCCTCCGTTTATTCTTGTCTTAGTAGGATGGCTGGTGATTGTATGGGGGCTTAAAGCAATGAGGATGGACACTCCAGAAGAGCTGGGCTACATCTGCCAGGATCCAGACTGTTTCTAGATCTCACTACAACATAGTCGCCCTGAAAGCAGGGATTTTTGTTTGTTTGATTGATTGGGTGGTATTGAGTTTGGGTTCTGAGATGGAGTTTCTCTGTGTAACAGCCCTGGCTGTTCTGGAACTTACTTTGTAGACCAGGCTAGTCTCAAAACTCACAGAGATCCACCTGCCTTTGCCTCCCGAATGCTGAGATTAAAGATATGCACCACCACCGCCTGGCAAGATCAGGGTTCTTGCAGCATTGAACTTCTAAGCCTTCCTGCAAATTATTAAATGAATGCCTGCAATACAATATAGATAAATGATTTGGATTGCCAACAACCTGCTTCAGACTGCAGATTCCACTGCTAACAAGAAAAGCTCCTTTTGTCCTGTCCCTTGGCAGGTCACTACCAGCACCAACAACTTTGCTGTCACTACTAGGTCTGCCCAGTATTCTAATTGCTATCATGGGTTGTTTTCTGGCAGGTTATTCACATTCATGTCTAAATTGAATTCCACACTAACCTCAATAACCCTATGAAGCTGGGGGCTACCACTCTCATTTTATATACAAAGACACTAAAGTTAGCCTGCTCAAAGCTTGAAAATAGCAAAGTAGGAGTTTTAATATACACTCACTGTGTGTGTGTGTGTGTGTGTGTGTGTGTGTGTGTGTTTATAATACTCCTAAGATGTAAAGGGGATCTGTCTACTCACATAAAAGGTCTAAAGGGAAACAAACTGTATATTTGCCAGGTAAACACCATCCCTGATCAGCCTCATCCTGGCTGAGCATCCCCATTTTAATGATGCCTCTTATTGCACCAAGGCTCTCAGTTACTACTGTGGTCTATTAGAGCTCACCTGCAGTTTATAACTCATGATCACATGCTTGATTAAATTCTCAGTCGTTATACTTGTCAAGTATGGACATCCGATCTTCTCTGTGGCGGAATCTGTGTCTTCTGTCACAGGCTGAGCCACAGTTGGAAGAGCGCTAGTCATTCCTGGGACATTCGTGGAGAGTCAATAACTTGGAAATCATCTCCAGAAACTTAGCGGGTAGGTAATTCCTGATGCTACATCCTTATTGATTTATTATTGTAAATACTTAGGAACTGGATTGTGCCTTCTATGGAAGTGATGTCACTTCACCATCTAATCATTACAAGTTCATGTTATGACTTTATTGATGGTTTATACAGTCAAATGTCTTCTAGAAAACAGCTGTCACACCATGCTAGATGAGCACACGACATGAACCTTCCTTAGTCCTTCACATACTGAAGGGATCAGTGGCCTGCAGCAGATAACAAAACAAACAAAAAGTAAACACCTCTTACAACAGAGTGGAAAAAGAAGGAAGACTGGGATTGTGTCCTTGAGCACGGCATGATGGGAAAAGATGAAAACCATTTCTCGTCCTCCTCTTCTGGCCCAGGCAAAGCTCTTAATAAAACACGTGGCAGTGGACTCCACAGCCCCTTATCCTGCTGGCCCATGGAATTTCCTAAGAAATGATTTTTCCCTCCATCTAGTGACCCACACCTATAATCACTTTTCTAGAAAAGAACTCAGAAGAGTTGTTATACAAACCTTTGTCTCTCCTATCTGGTTTCCTCTTGCCCCTCTAAAGCTTGGTGAGATCACCAGTGGGCAATGAGTGTTCATATTTGGTGATCTGCTCTGTCTTTGGCCTACAGGCCACACTTTTTTGACATTATAATATAATTACAACATTTCTCCCTTCCCCTTATTCCCTCTAAATGCTCCCATAGATCCCTCCCCAATCTCCTTAAAATTCATGGCCTCTTTTTAAAAGACAATTGTTATTGTACACATATAACATATGTATATATATATACATATATGTGTGTATGAATGTATATATACATGTATAGTCCTAAATCTAACATGTTCAGCCCCATAAGGCCTCAATCCTATACAAAGAAATATAGGCAACTGTAACTGGAAATGGAAGATGTAGCATTGAGGAAAGAACACACCAGTTAGCTGTCCAGTGCCAAACAGTCAGCCCTGAAAATATATGAAAACATATAGGTAGCATTATAGGCCATAGTTTAGAAAATATTTTTAATTAAATTTATTTAGTGTATATGTATATGGAAAGGGACACTTGCATGTCACGCCATGCCTGTGGAGGTCAGAGGACAATTTGCGGAAGTTGGTTATTTCTTTCCATCATGAGTCTCAGGCACATTTATTCACTGAGCCATCTCACTTCCCCACATGACAGTCCATTGTGCTCTTAGAGGGACACTGTCTTCATTGGACTCCCAAAGCACCCCCCTCCCCACCTCATTTGCTGATCTTCCCGTCTCCTCAGCAGCAGCTCAATTCCCTTGACCTCTAAGTGCTGAAGATCTCCTAGTCTCCACCTTTGGAGTGGTTTGCTGATCTAAGCTGCACTGTGCACTCTTTCTTATTAAAGGTACCCTCCATGCCAGCAGCTCCACATTCTCTCTCCAGGTCTGACCCTCAGTGCCAGCCTAGCTTTCTCACTGCCCACTCTAGACTTAGCCTGTCCAAAACACAATTCATAATCTTTCTTCACCCCATCTTCCTTATCTCAGCTAACTCAGGCCCTTGGTGCATCAATTTCTCCTATAGCTCATAGGAAGTCCTGTTGGCTCTAATTTCAAATATTTCAAAAATTTTAAAAATATTTATTTTTATCTATTCTTTGAAGATTCTGTACACACATACAATGTGTTTTTATTATACCCATCCCCTACTATCTCCCTCCCAAGGGAATCTCAAATATACTGTCCTTCCAACTTTATGTCCTTAAAAAAAAACCCATTAAGTCCAATTAATGCTGCCCATATGCACTTCACTATAGCATAGGCAACCTATCAGCAGCCACACCTCCAAAGAAAAGCGACCCTCCCTCAGCAGCCATCAGCTGTCATTTCTCTTCTCTAAGAGCACAGCCTTGGGATTTCCTCCCCCATCCCACCCCTGCCGGGATTTTGACTGGCTTCCTCTTGTGCAGGTCTTGTATAAGTAACCAGAACTGCTATGAGCTCGTGTGCACCATGGACATGTTGTGCTCAAAAGACAGAATTTCACAACTATGTTCTCTACCCTCTGGCTCTTCCATTCTTTCCACTCCCTTCCAAGATGTTCCCAGAGCCTTGGGTTGGGGAAGAAATAAGATATGCAGGCTTCGTAGGGAGAAAAGGTCTAATCTAGAATTGTCTTCTAATGCTGCAATACTCACACCTATCAAGCAGGATATGTCTGCTGATACAACCATGGCAAGATGGTTATGAAAGCAACCAACTGTCTTCCGACTGGATTTTAAGCCTGTTCCACAGGAGGGAGTTCATGCCTGGTACTATAAACCTGGTCAAAAGCCCATGTCTGGGAGGTGGGACACCTACTGTTGTTTGTTAAATGGCTGTGTTGTCAGACGGCTTTCCAAATATTTATGCTTACACACATGTATTTGTGCTGCTCTCTATCTTGACCAAAGAAGCTTCTTCTATAATTGGATAATGATTAATGCAGAGATTAATAAATGGTTAAAGAGTTGAGAATAAGAGGCTGTATGTGCTTACCATAGATAGGTCATAACTATTTACAAATCTGACAGCTCCTCTTTATTTCCAAGCTCTTGCCCTAGTCCGAGGTGCCATGTTCTTCAGTCTGACTAATGACTGACTGACTGACTGAAGAAAGTTGCCTCCACTCTTACGCCCTACAGTTCATCTTTCTGCAGCAACAACAGAGATGTCACTGAAACTGGAGACTAGTCATGTCTCTCCTCTGTTTGAAAATAACCAATGGCTTCCCAGTAGACATCAAAGTCCTTACGGGGCCCACAAGGCCCTGTGTGATCATGGCTCCATCACTTCCAAGATTTTTTCTCTTTCACTTGTTCACCTCCAACTCCAGTCATCTCCTTGATTTTCCTAAATACATCAAATCCATTTCTACAGGAAGTACTTAAACATCCAGATGACTTACTCCCTAATTTTGTTCCGGTCTCTGCTCAGATGTTGCTTTTGGGTCTTCCTAGACCCAAACTCTACCCTCTATTCTCTATTCGCTCTCTATGTGTGTCTCTCTGGATTTATTTTTGTCATTGCATGTAACATCATACACATGTATGCATGTGTTCTGTTTGCCCAGCTTCCCTACAATCTCTATGGAGGCCGTGATTTTGTGTTGTTTTGTTTACCAACTTTGAGAATTGTGCATATTGTGAAGTAGATGTTTCATTAATGTTTATTGGATAAGGACCTCATTTCCTAAAAGAGGTGGTCTTCCTTGTCACCATCAGTGGATTCAGAATCACCAAGGAAACACACTTCTGGGAGTGTTTATGAGGGAAGGTGACTATAAATGTGGGGGGCACCATTCCATGGGGGTTCTGAATTTAAAAGAAATCAAGACGAACAATCTCCTTCATCTCTCTCTGATCCCTGATGTGAACGTCATGTGACTTCATACTCCCACTGCCATAATGTCCCCCTCTGTGACAGACCATGCCCTCAAACTGAACCAAAACAAACGTTTCCTTTCTTACATTAGTATTTCATCACAGTAATGAGAAAAGTAACTAATAAAGAGATGACCCTTATAGAGGAGATAAGAACTAACTAGTCATACAAAGAGGGAAGATTATTTTTCCTTCAAATTTTTTTATTTATTCTTTGAGAGCATCATACAGTATTTATCATATTCTTTCCTGTCTCCTAACTCTTCCCAGAGTCTTCCCCCATCCTAGCTACTTAGCTTTATGATCTTTCTCCCTCTTTCAGAGAGAGAGAGAGAGAGAGAGAGAGAGATAGGAAGAAAGAGAGAAGAAAAGAGAAGAAAAGAAGAGAAAGAAAGAAAAGAAAAGAAAAGAAAAGAAAAGAAAAGAAAAGAAAAAGAAGCAGAAAGAAAAGCCACTGAAAGTCATGGAGTCCATTTTGTGTTGACCATCTATCTTCTCCTGGGCATGGGGCCTGCACTGGAATGTGATAGATAGACCCAGTCTCACTTCATTGAAGAAAACTGATTATCCCTCTCCCAGAAGCTATAATTTGCAAATGACTTATTGGCTATGGGTGGGACTTTGTGCCCACTTCCCTCATGCTGGGGTTTTTGACCTGCTTGAGTTTGTGCTAGTCTTATGCTGACACTGTCACAGTCTCTGAGTCCCTGTGTGCACCTTCCCAGTTGTGTCTGAAGACTATGGCTTCTTTAAATGTGTAGCCACCTCTGGCTCTTACAAGATTTCTACCCCCTCTTCAGCATAGATCCCTGAGTCTTGAGAGGAAGGGTGTAGTAAAATCACCTCATTCAGGACTGAACACTCCAAAGTCTCTCACATGCCGGGTGGTGGTGCATGCTTTAATTCCAGCACTTAGGAGGCAGAGGCAGGAGGATCTCTGTGAGTTTAAGGCCAGCCTGGTCCACAGAGAGAGTTCCAGGATAGCCAGGACTGCAAAGAGAGACCCTGTATGGAGAAACAAAAAAACAAACAACAACCACAACAAAGTCTCTCACTCTCCAAATGTTTTTCAGTTGAAGGTCTCTGTGTTAATTGCCATCTACTTCAAAAGAAGTTTTTCTGCTGAGAGGTGATCTATGGGTATAGAAATATGTCATTATGAGTTGTTTTATTGATATTTTCATTTATCAGAATAATAGTAGTAAGTTTTCCCCTGGGCCCACAACTTATCTAGTCTCAAGTTCTTAGGCTCATTAACAGTATCAGGTGTGGGTTCCATTTCATGGAGTGGGCTTTGAATCCAGTTCTTAAAAAGTGGTTGGTTACTCCCCTAACATTCACGCCACTATTTCATTAGTGTGCATATCTTGTAGGCAGATAGTTATTACAGCTTGCAGGGTTTGTAGTTGGGTAAGATTGATTCTGACCAGAGGAAACAGTAACTCAAAGCCATAGAATCATAAGAGAATATGGCAGATTCAGAAATGTACAAGAAGCCCTAATAGTTCAGAAGGTCCTCTCTATTTATTTCCAGGCCCATTTGAGTATGTTGTGCAAAATAGAACCCTTCACTTCCAGAGTTATCAGATTTTCATCTGACTTGTTTTAGGGCAGTGGTTCCCAACCTGTGAGTGGTGAACCCTTGGGGGATTGAATATCAGATATCCTGCATATTAGATATTTACATTATGATTCATAACAGTAGCAAAATTACAGTTGTGAAGTGGCAAAAAAAAAAAATGTTATAGCTGGGGGTCACCACAACATGTGGAACTGTATTAAAGTGATATAGCACTAAAAAGGTTGAGAACCCCTGCTTTAGGGGAAAAGCTTTGGAGACTAAGAAGGCTAATGTTAGGTCCTTCCCTTTAGCTCAAGCTCCCACCTGAAGGCAGAGAAAAAGGAAAGAGTGTAGATGGAGGATGAAAGAGGGGCTCTCGGATTAATCCTTTGGGGCTAATCACACCGGAAAGGCAGGGCCGGGAACGCCATGTTTGGCCGGTGACGGGCTCTACCTTGGTGACTCAGCAGCCTGAAGCTCAGCATCCTTGCAGAGTCCCCAAGGCCTGAGGAGTGAGGCTGTAAAAAGTTCACTGCAGCACATGGCAAAACAAGACTCCATCCCAGCCAGCTGCCTTAAAAGTAGGCTCAGAACTAATCCAAAAAGAGAGTGTCTTGATCCAAGTTCACAATGCATGTGAAGAAGTCACGGGCATCTGCCAGGAGGCCCTGCCTCTATGTAAACTGGAAAACCACCACAATTCCGTTGGGTGCAGCCTATTAGTAAAGGGCCACTGGCTTCCAAAGACATGCAACCTCCACCGTGAAACTGCTTCGTGCTTTTCTTAGTTTTAGTCATTGAAGCGTCTCACAGTGCATTCCCAGGGCGGAATATTTACCCCACTGGGTGTATGAAGTTTGGAGAAGCCAAGTCTTTATTGCCACCACTCAGCAAGTCAATTCTTGAGACCAGAATCGAGACCCAGATCTCCCAGCCCTGTTATGGCTGATGGATGACACCTTCTGCGTGACTCTGAGGAGAGCAAGGACCATCGGGCAAGTGTACCTGGAAACTGTAGCAAGAGAAGAAGATGAGCAGGCATGGGATGGAGTACTAGGAATCTCTCAACACAGCACGAAAGACAAAGTACTTATTCTGCATGAGGTTTATTTGTGCTTTGGTTTTCTTCTCTCTTTGAATATAAAGGGCAGTGCTACTCAGATTAGAGGTGGGGAGATCAAGGTAGATTGTATACATGTATGAAGTTTTCAAAGAGTATATATTTCTAAAAAAAAAAAAAATACTGAATTTCTGGGGTTTTTGGTTTTGTTTTTGTTTTCAGATGAGAAAGTAAAGATCTGGAAAGACAAATTGAGTTTGTAGGTCAAGCAGTTAGTCCATAACAATACAGGATGGAACCCTTGAATCTTAAGAACTGACCCTCTGTCCTCCCAAATGCCAGTCATTCCCTGCCTTGCCACCATCTTGAAGCAGAGTTATCACCCCTTAAAAGAGTAGGTCGCTAGTCTTCTTAGGGTTCCTGCCCTCAGCCCTGACACAGCCTCTAGACGCCATGGTGAAAGGGTGGGCCTGGGCCCATGCAGACCTGTCACTGAAGACTTCAAGTCGGCATCTTTTGCTTAGTTGCTCTTGTAGCCAAAATTAATAGAGCCATAAAAAAAAAAAATGCTGGAAAAACCAAGAGATTCTTCAAGAGGCATTTGCTGGGAGCAAGGAGTCTGACGGCACTGTCCCAGCCAGGCCTACTTGGGGCGAGTATCTGAGGGAAACATGTTGGGAACTGTGTTCTCAGGCTTTTGGCCTTCTATCCTACTGAGTGATGGTCATGGCTCTCGGCAGAGGAGATGCTGCCAACAGGAGGCTCTCCCAGCACTCGCCCACCAGGTGTTCTTCCCATCAGCCACATCGGCTGGGCAGGGAGTGGCTCAGCGAGGGCCCTGGGATGGGCAAGGAGGTGGAGCTCTCTTCCCTGCGGTCCAGGTGTCAACAGCCGGGATATGGATCTGCCCCTCCCTTAACAAATAAATAGAACTTTTATAGACTGAGTAATCCCACATGGGATAAGCCAGACTACTGGTTACATCAAGTTGTCCAGCCAGGGTCAGACTTATTTGGTCCTGTCATCATTCTTGTGAGGGATGATATTCTAGCTTCCCACCATGCAACAGAGAGGTTGGTGTAGTCGTGTGTCTTCCCCCCCCCCCCCCGCCACCCACTGGAGTTTCAGGGAGCTGTGTGTTTCTGAAGTCTCCCTTTGGCAAATGTCCCAGCTCCAGGTCCTACAGCATTTAAGCTTATGGTTCCACTCAGGTGCAACAGAGGGCAGTTGATCCCACCACTCCACCCCAGGAGACATCGAAAGTGCTGCTGAGATACCTTCAGGAAGGATATGCTTGCTTCCCTGATGGAAACATGCACCTTCCCAAGACCTTCTCAACTCCTAAGTTCCTCCTGACCTCAGTCTAATGTAGAGAGAAATAAGCTCTTGGGTCAGCTTCCTCTTTCTCTTCTCTGCCGTCAGTGTAAGGTCTCTGGTGAAATGGGCCCCGACAAGTGTAAAGAGTAGACTACTCAGGGCCAGGCAGACCAGCTCCACCTTTGTCTTCTACAGCTGCCTATGGCGGCACGCACAGGGCCAGCCTAAGAAAAGTGCCAGGAAGCAAAGGTACAAGGCTTCAAGATGCTTGTCAGGTGTCATCTACTCTTTCCAAAGCTCAGTTTCTCCATCCATAAAATGGGGCTGACAGTAGCTTTTCTGCTCGGTCCATTGTTAAAAGTTAGCATAAACACAGGCTTTCACAGGCTCATGGGGACAGTCCAGGAAGAAGTGGTCTTTGCTCTGGTGAGCCATCTTGGTGTTCAGACAACTGGGCTGGCTCAGCCACTCCTACCCATTGCTCTCTGGTATGTATCTAACAGTAAGCGATATTGGGAAAATGAAAGGCCAGAGTCCCAACGAGATGACTCGCTTGTCCCAGTTCATGATGATTGGTGGTCACCTGATCCAGGAGGAAGTAACTCTAACTGGGACCGTACAGATTCTCAGTTCAGACATGCCTGGGTTGATAAGATCCTTCTGGGCCTTTCAGCCTGAGTAGACTGAACACCCGCTGAGAAGCCACAGAGCTGACAATCCACCTCATCTGGCTACACCTTGATCTTCCTGTAGCAGGAGGGCTGGAGTCTTTGACTTACCCAAGAGCTGTTTCTCTGCACCAGGTCACTCAGGGGTCAGCCGTCAACTCCTAAGCTAGAGAAATTCAGCCCTGATTTGAGTCTCCAGGTGTTTTATCTACCACACAATGAATTGGCACTTTTCGCTGGGCTGACTCCCGGGCCCTTTAGAGCTTGCATTAAGCTCCCTGACTTAATGACTCTCCCGTCTAATGGAAGCAAAAGCCGTTTAAGTGGTCACAGCTGCCAGGAACTTAGCTGAAAGAGGGAAACTTTCTGAGCTGGTCCGGCAGTAGCTGCGCTAATCTTTGGCCCCGCCAGCCTCCCCCGCGTGAGTCTCAGGCTTGTTTTGACAGCACTGGAGCCCGGTCTCATGAGAAGAGCAGCAAGTACCTTTCCCTTTCCACGCTTGCGCTGCTCCAGCCCATCGCTTGCCTCCGGGGCCAGGAAGAAACAATCAAGCATTGTCTTGTTCTGGACTGGTGTGTCAGAGTCTCTTGGAATAAATATTATTTGCCTGGGAGGGGAATTGGCTGCAGAGACAGTGAAATAAGTAAGGGCTGGGTGGAGGGGAGGGAGGGTGGCAATGTTTGGGTTTGGTTTTATTATTAGTTTATTCTTTTTCTCCTGTAGTTCTGTGGATTGTTTTCCTTCCTGACAGGCCATTAAGCACAAAGTCTGTGCTGCCCAGGGCCTCTGCCAAGGAGAAACACAAAGAGATTTTCTGACGCATGTGTCCTTGGGTTCCTGAAGGCCCTTGGTCACTCCCTGGCTAACTCTGAGCAAGAAAAAAGGTAAGCAATCTAGTGAGTTACCTAAAATGAGGAAGATGTTCTGGAATCTTCCACTTAGCACACAGCTCTCCCCTCAGCAACCAAGTACTTCACCTGATGTGGCTGACAGCTCTGCCCTTTACTCCTCATGTAAGGCTTGGAAGGACAGCAGTCTACAACAGCCTCTGGTGTCCACTGGACAGCCAGAGTCACAGGTATCCCAGGCAGCCAGACCTACGGCAACTCTACTGTTCTACACTATAGGCTGTGGACCCCCTCCCCTTCCCAGTCCTTTTTCACTGAAGAGAGGTTTGAAACTCTCTAGAATGAAGAATTAAGGATAAACAGCCACTGGGCAGACACTTGGCGTTTGCTCTACCTAGGCCAAGGTCTTGTCATCTCAGGCAAAGGAACACACAGAAAGCACAGCAGGCCAGTCCTCCACACAGCCACAGCACTGAGGTCAGTGAGCCCACCTCTGTTGGGTGCAGTCAAAAGTCCTCTTCCCAATATGCCTCAAGCAAAGGCCCCATGTTCGTTTTTGGGTGGGGAGGGGGCAGGGAGAGACCAGTTTTCTAGTCATCAGTTGTAATAGCCATTAATTATGGAGAACTGGCCACCTGCTGGTCACTGTGCTAAGGACTTTCCATACATCCCCTTGCCAAACAAGTTTGGTAAGCCCCTAAGAGTTGTGCTGCTATTAGTCTCTTTCTGTGGATGGGAAGCTAAAGCACTTGTGAAGATCAGACAGATCCTACAAGAAGGCTTCCAACGCATTATCTACTTCCAGCCTGACCTCCTTAGAAGCCTTCCTTGAAGTGGGAATGGATTTGGAAGACACTGGTACCCCAGCACACCCAGGCCATGTCATTGCTAATAAAGGGGTTCAGTGACAGCCCTTGGGAAAAAGGCACCAAAACTCTGGCTTTGTGGATGTATCAACCTTCAGTGTGCTAGCAATCTTGTTTTTCCCAGAGGGCAGAGACCCTGTCTGTGTACTTAGCTTAATTATTTCTGTATACAAAATAATTCCATGCCATGCTCAGTGCCATGCACAATTAGGGATTTAATACATGCTTTTCTGAGGGAGATAAAGATCTCATCATCTCAGCCAGCAAAATAAACATGGCTTCCCTTCTCCCAGTGAGGAACAAAGCCACGGGAGGCCATGACACCCCAGGCAGCTAGCACAGTTGTGCAGACAGCACAGGTGAGTCTTGCACACCTGGCTTTGGATGCTGGCGCAGCTACATACTAGTTGGCCCCTGGGGAGAATCCATTGGCTTCTGTAAGGCCGAGTTCCCCTGACTGTGGGACAAGGTCATACAGCATCTACCTCATGTAGGTTATGGTGAGAATGAGAAAACACAGGGCAGCCATCTCACATCAGTTTCCTTCTCAGTACCCAGGAATCTGTCTTCTTCCTTACCTAGAGACCTCAGCACTCAAGAACATCTTCATTGCATCATGCAACACAGTGGTTTGTTGATGCTGGAGCTCTGGCAAGGAATGAGGACCTCTACTTGAGTATGTCTTTGTCAGTTCTTCTCAGCACTGGAGACATTCCCACCAACGTATGCCACCGACAGCTCAGCATGTTGACTGGCATGCTGCTGCAGTTCTTGCTTCCAGACTAGGGTCCCCAGTGGCTTGGCTGAAAGCAGCCTGCAGTCGTAGGGATGACAGAGAGGGGAATAGCAGTAGCTGGGAGCACAGTGTGGTGAAGCAGAGAGCTGCTTCTGTATCGTGTATCTGTCCAGCCCTACCTGTTCCAAAAGGGACCCATCCAGGCTCCTCAAGATTCATGCTTCAGGGGAAGTCAAGAGGCTAGACTCTCCCCTCATCCCCTGCAACATCTGTTTTCTGAGTTCCTACACATACAATAAACCTTGTGTCCAGACAGGCAATGCTCCCCTACCACAGGGCAATGGAAAAGGGAAAAGCAGGAGTGTTTTCTATCTATACTGGCTCACTGGTGCCACGTGACGGCCCATCAGGCAGGACTGACACTCCTTCTCTGCAGATGAAGGGTTGTCTTGGAGGAGGTGAGTTCGATGGCTGCCTAGCAAGCAGCAGAGGAAGTAACTATGACATCGCTGTAGGGACAGTTCTCTGTCTCCCTGCCCTTGAGTCCAGGAACTAATCTTTGTCCCCAGCCCTTCCCAAGAACCATCAGGGCTTCCTGTAGGCAGCATGAGGGGGATTTCCCCAGAGCACTGAGTTCAAGGACCGTCCATTGATGCAGTCACAGGTATGAGGCAAAGTCAAGGTTATGTAGGTTGGGAAGCCTGCATTCAAGTCCAGATCTTGTCACTTGGAATAGTATATGGTCTGAAGTCAAGGCTCTCTGTGCCTCAGTTTCCACTTCTGTAAAATGGACAAGAATAAATCAATTAACACCCATAAAGTTTCTAGCACCATATGTGCAGGTACTGGATGGTCGAGAGCTATTGAAATGGGTGCTGCTGGTCCCTCTCTGTGTTTTGTGGGAGACAAAGGAGAGGAGAGGTGTGAAAACGTGCTACAAGTTGCCAAGATGACGAGTGGACATTCATGTGCTTAAAGGGCAATTTGAAAACACTTGGCTTATTTTTTTCATTCCTTTTTAAAATAAATTTTGTATTTATTCTTTGAGAATTTCATACATATATATGATGTATTTTTGTCATATCTACCCCCTTCTCTGCCCCTCTAACTCTTCATGTACCCTGCTCCCTCTCAGCTCTGCATCCTTATTATTATTATTTTTTGAATAACACATTAAATCCAGTTAGGACTGCCTGTGCGTGCATGGGTGTAGGGACATACACAAGAGCATGGTGGCCTGTCAGGTGCCACATCACTGAAGAAAACTGGCTCTCGAAGCTTCAGCAGAAAGTGCAGAAATACCTCCCCCAAAGTAACTATTTGTCATCTGATTTTATTTGATTTTTATGTCCGACCTTTTCTGTATGTGGCTGTTTGCAGTCACTTGTGTGTCCTCAGTTATCACATACCACAGGCACTGTCTCATCTAAGCAGCTTCTGAGTGTCCTAGTGTGAACAGAGAACACAATTCAGTTCTGTCTGCCCTTCTCAGCTAATCCAAATGCAAGCCTTCTCAAAGGGCTGGGAGACTCAGGCCAGCAAGCACTCCCCTGCAGGCTGCCGAAAGCCCATTAGGGGTTTCCATACCCGGCATGTCACCCACCCCTCCCTACCTTCGAGCAAAAGCTGCTTGGACTGTCTCTCACTGAGTTTAAGATGGTGTCTGACCAGAATGCCAGACACGAGGGACCAAGTGTAACTCAACGCAGTGTCAAGCTGGACAGAAAGTATCTTAGCTAACCACTGCCTTGGAAGCTCAGCCTGGCTGATGGGATAAGATCAGTGAAGGAGGAAAGAGGAGAGAATCTTGAACGGCAATAATGTAACCAAGGGTGGCTGTACATGCTAATAGTAGAGAGAGATGGACAAAAGTTAGAGCAGGCAGGCAGGCAGGAAGAGGTCTGCTAGCCTGCCATGGCAGCTGTGGAGGAATTTGCACGGGGAGAAGGGAGATGGGCATTCTAGAAACTGGGAGAGCACCTGGGAGCAGAGAAATCAGTAGGACGACTCACAGGGCGAGACAAAACTGGTCTGGCAGTGGTAGAGAGGGGCTCTACCTCCCAGCCTGCTCACTGCTTTGTAAGAGCCAGGAAGAGCTCCTCCTGGTCAACACTGAGGTCATCTGAAGGTGGTCGGGTTTATCTTATTCTGTGTCTCACCTTCACAGCTTTATGGGAACTTCAGTGACTCCTTCAAACTCAGTCTCCTTGGCAATGAAGTGTATTGGGGAGGTGTGTGTGTGGGGGGGTGATTCCTGTCCAGCAGAGTGGAGTAAAGGGGACCAGGAGCAAGAGCTGATAGGGATGAAGGGGAATGTTCCCTTCCAAATAATTCAGGTCCCAGTATAGGAGATCTCTCTCTCTCTCTCTCTCTCTCTCTCTCTCTCTCTCTCTCTCTCTCTCTTTCTCTCATCAATGCCCATCTCTTCCACAGGCTTTAAAGGTTACTTTGTCTTCTCCTCTGGACAAGTTTTGGACAGTGGATAAACACTGTCCCCTGGAAGGCCTTGTGAGTCTCCTGCTCTTGGCATTGACCTACATAGAGCTGATGCCTAATATGGTTGCTTAGGCCCACCTTCCCAGAAAGCTGCCTGTACCCCAATCGTGGTTGAAACTTATAAATGCCCATTCACCCGAAAAGCTCAGGGGGTCTGAACAGACAGGGCTTTCTGAATGGAGTAGCTGTCTGTGTATGTTGGGGTATGTGCACTGCTACCCTGGTGCTACTCTCTTGAGAGGACAAAGAGGTGGGTATGGCTAGGGGAACCTTGAAAGTGCTGGCTGGCCCAGAAGACACTGGTGGCCTGGTAGGGAAATGCCCAGAATCTCGCCCGAGGTTAAATGCAGAAAGAAGTGAGCCTGCTGACCTCTGCAGCCTAGCGTTAGGGACTGCATTTGGAGACGGAACAGAGGAAGGCGGTTGCTAGGATTGGACGTAAACAAACACACTGAAAGTGATTTGGGAGGAAGGAACCTTCTAATCAATCAGCCCTAAGGGACAGCAGCACTGCCTTACAATGCTCATCTGCCTGGTTTCAGGCCACTGAGTCCAAGTTTCTGCCACAGACTCAGGTTTCCAAAGAGCTCCGTAATTGTTTGCCACCTGTGCTTTGCCCAACCCCCTCCCAGGCGCAGGGCTCTTCTCTTCCAGACCTAGCCTAGATGTAGAGAGGGTTGGGAGGGGAGCCCTGGGGAGGCGTGAGCCAGAGAGCCTGGGAGGGTCGCATTAGCCGCAGGTCGGCCTGCCCAGAGCTCTGAGGCTCCGTGGGAAGCACGAACAGAGGGGTGTAGCCATCTGGGACTCTGCAGCCTGCACTTTTGCTGGGGGCGTCCCAGCAACGCTTCTCCAGAGCAGTTACAGGGCTCTGGGCTTGAGATGACTGTGAGATAGGGGCCAGGGCCTGTGTGCGCTTGCATTGGTGTCTTGAACAGGGTGAGCAAGATGTGAGAGGGCATCGCATCCTGAGCGAGTGCCTTATGAGTGTGTGTACCAGGAGGGGCAGTGTTTATATGAAGGTACATTCTTGGAAACAGTAGTCTGAATGGGCACCCTACTAGAGAATTCTAAGCCAGAGGAATTCCTGAAGCTGTTGAGTAGAAACTCTCTCAATTACAAGCTCCTGGAGGAGAGGGTGTTATATTGTTCACTGCTATACCCCATTGTGATACCTGGTACACACTGAGGTCTTCATAAATAGTTGTGGAGTTACTGAATGTTGCCAGGGAGGTGAGGGATAATATAGGGTTGGAGAAAAGCCCTACCTTTCCCGAATGTCAACCTTTTGCGGGGCTCCCGTTGGTCGGCTGCCTATTGCTTTCCTGCTGTGAGAGCGGAAAGTGGCTAAGCATTGAAAACGGAGAGCCAGCAAGGTGGCCTCCTACTCCTGGAGGCGTGTAAGATGATGAAACCTGGTACCCTTCCTCCACTCCCCTGACCATCTGCCCCCCTTAAGCCAGCAGCTGTTCCCCTTGCCCACCCCCCCCCCCCCCCCGGGTTTGTTGTGAAAAGCTGACACAGGAGGAGAAAAATGATGTGAAGCCCACAGTGCCCCTACAATCTGAATGTCCCCTGTGTGGGAAGGGTTCGTTAGGGTTTCAGAATCTATCAAGACACATCTCCTCCCTCCCCCTTCCCAGCAAATACCTGGAAGGGAATTTAAAGGTTGCCAAAAGTGCAGGCAAACTTCGTGTGAAAACATTCAGGAGTTCTGTCAGGGTCTCTCCAGTCAGGAGCAGGACTCTCCAAGGATTAGCAGGCGGTTGTGACCAACCTCAGCTAGACAGCCCCTGCCCCTCCCCTGGGATGCCTCCAAGGCCTCTGTGGGGTTCAGGAGACCTCCCCTTTAGCTGCAGAGGAAGGCATTGAAAACCTACACGGTTGCTAATGAGCGCCCCCCCCCCCCCCGTCATGAAAGAAAAAAAATTCAGATTTCACCCTCCTGAATCTGGTTTAAGGACCCACCAGGAAGAACAGACATCACAGGGTAATTAAGAAATTATCCCCTGACATGTGGGAAGATGTCTCCTTTCTTTTCTTTGGAGGCTATTGAAAGGGTTTTTTTCTTTTGCTGCCATGACAGTGACGCTGCCCAAATTAACCACAGCACCAGGGTCATTGTTCCCTTGTGGGTAAGCTGATAGGCTGCTGCTCCAGGCACACCGGCCAATGCACTCCAGATCACCTGGTTCCCGCCTGCAGCCCTCCCGAAGGAAAGGAAAACCTCAACCCTACTCAGTGAAAGCAGCTCTCTAGTCCTGGCCTGTCAACATTTCTGAGGTGGAGAGCTACACCAGGGTTAAGAAAAGGTTGCCAGGATTGGCTAAACACAGGTTTGTTTAAAAGGATGAGATGTGTTTCATCCGACCCTGGTCAGTAGCGCCTGTTTCTGAACGTACAGAAAATAGCACAAATATAGACAACTCGGGGAAAAAATTACTCCGAGCCTAGAGAGCATTTTTACTTTGACAGCAAGGGAAGGGTTCTGAGATTTACATGCCTTGATGTGTTCTAACAAATCTTCCCAAAAGTGACTTGAGAATAAGACCAAAAGCCCAACTCTCAACTTGGAATCAGCATCAGCATCCTGATGTATCAATCCACTCTGATGTATTATTCTATCTGACACCCCCTGATTGCCACCCCTAGATAGCAGCGTTTCCCACAGGGTAAACAAGTCTTCTGGAAGCTTTCAATATGCTAAAAGAAGTACCAGAGGTAAATATGTTTGTACCTAGTGATGTGTGTTGGCACTTTTGCTCAGCCCTGGATATATCAACACTCACATTCTCTCATTTAATGCAATCCTTAAAACAACACCAGGTGACAGAGGTGTTGTTATTGCCCAGTTTCACTACAGAGGAAACTGGGCTCAGGAAGGTGAGGAGACTTGGAAAACATCATGCCATCAGGGTGTGGAGGAGTGTGACTGAGTCTACCCTCCCAGGTCATTAAAAATGACTGTCGTCTCCTGCGGCTCTTTATGAAAATGATCTCATAATTAAATTAACACCCTATTATAAATCGCAGAGCAGTTTCAAGGGCTGCCTCCTTTCAGATGCATTTGCATTTCAACAGGAAACAATTCATAATTCAAACGAAGAAATGGCATCGATAAAAAGACCAGGCACCAGGACCAAGCTAAAGGCAGGGCTGAAGATGAACTAGGACCTCAGGTCATAAGAGAATGGCAGGACTTTTCTTTCTAGTAGCTTCTACAAGCTGCCTGTGCCTCTCTGCCTCTAGCCAGCACCCCTCTACTCTAATCTGTGAGGTGTTGGAATAGACCCAGACCTGAACACATAGAAAGAACACAGCAGTCCAGCTTAGTGTAGACCCAGCACCAGCAAGATATGTAAATCCTCAGGCCCTCCCTTAGGATTTGCCAGAAATGCCAGAAAAGCACCCAGTCACCTGTGCTCTAACATCGTTTTACAGTTTGGATCTCACGTATACCCCCAAAGGCTCATGGGTTGAAGACTTAGTTGCCAGCTTCTGGCGTTAGTGAGAAGTTGTGGAACTTTTAGGAGGTGGAACCCAGGGGAGTTAAGTCACTGGGAATGTGTTCTGGAAGAGAGCTCCAGGAGCCTGGCCTTTCTCTTTCTTCATCGTGGCTTCCTGGGCACCAGGAGGTGAACAGGCCAACTTTGCTATGTCCTGACCATGACATACTGTGTCACCACAGCCTTCAAAACAGCTGGGAGGCCAAGTGGCTGTGGACTGACCATTAAAAACCATGAACCCAAGTGGACCTTTCCTCCTTTGTATGTGGGAGATTTGGGTGTGTATGTGTGCACCATTTAACAGCGCAAAGCCAGAAGTCAGTGCTGAGTGTCTTTCTTGCTCAGTCATTTTTCACCATGCATTTTCAGACAGTTTCTCACTGATTCTGAAGCAGGCTGACTCAGCAAGCCCCAGGATCCTCCCATCTGCCTCCCCTGAACTGGGATTCCAGTTGTGCGCCTCATTCTTCTCCGTCTGGGAAACTCCTATTTACCATTTCCAGCCCTTCCAAAGATTTCCTCTCTAGAGTCTTCACCCATTTCTTCCCAGTTGAGTCCTATTGTCTCCTCCCTGGCTCCTACTGGACCTTGATGTGTCTTAGCAGGTTTGCCACATGAAAATCTTCTGCCTGACCCTGACAGGCGACTATAGTCAGTTGTCCTATTCCTCTTGAGGTAAGTGCATACCACGGTGCCAGGAATATGGCAGGTGCCTAATACATATGCATTAAGTAAATGAATAAGTGGATGCATGAGCCCAAGTCTTATATCATCCTTCACTGAGTAGCAGAGACAGAGAGTTCCGCTGCCCTGTGGGCACAGAGCTGGCTGCTTTGGAAGCAGGTCTGGCTCCCGGGCGTCCTGATTCTTGCTCAGGATAGTAAGTAATCACTGGGTCTCTTTCACCCAGATTCTTTGTCTTCAGGTGAAAGAATTGTTAAACAAGAGTTTTTTATTTGGCTACTTTGTGACAGATTATTATGCCAAACACACAGACATGTAAAATCCTCCCCTTTGGGCCACGAAGACATTACTTGGTGAGGTCACAGCCTGGTCTCAGTTATCTCTGTATCTCTGAGTTCCTATTTATATATGGCACCAACCTATCGCAATGGTATCTAGACCAACCATTAAACCATTTATAATACCCAGGAACCAATTTGTGGCAGCCGGCAATTAGCCCTAGTCATGTTTTTAATTTTTCTTCCTTTGAAGTTTTAATAGATGGTTATTATGAGGCAGTCTGCACAGCCTCCAAGGCTGCAGGCTGCTTGTAGCTAGAGAAAATTCGACTCTGGAGAGAACCTGTAAGTCACCTAATGGGACTCCTGATCCATCTCAGAGTCGTCTTTTTCCAGGCAGAGTTGGCATGAAAGCCACCTAGAATACAACCACTGCTCATTTGTTCCCACATAATCCATGAGCTTTTCTGTGACTGAGGTACAGGTGATGTACAGGAAAGACATAGTACCTCCCATTCTAGAGCTTTTAGACTACTGGGGTGAGGGGAGGAATTTGCAACTGGATAGTGAGCCTGGGGCAAAGGAAGCTGGAGAATGGATCTACAGAACACTCAAGTTAAGGGGTGCTCAGCCAGCCAGAGAGGGGAGACTGGCACAGACAAGGCATGTAGACAGAGGGGATAAGATGCTTCTGCAGACCCCTGTTGCTGTGCCCACAGGGTGCCATTGAAGCTGTGTCTGGGTGAAATGCCTGGGAGTCTCATTATACTTATAAGCTCACAGATTATCTCTCTTACTTCATTTGATGTCACAGAAGTTCCTTGGGGGAAAAAAATCACACTCACTTTCACGCTTATTCTTTATCCATACACAGCAGCCAGACTATAATCAATATTAGGACAAAGTCACTGTGACAAAAGTTTACAGGGTCTTCAGTCCACCACATCCAATGGTTTCATTCATGCAACAAGATTTAGTGTGGACTTCTTTTAGTTCTTAGGTCTCCACCACATTTGCTGGCATGAGACTTCATGTTCTGGGAATGTTAGGCACCCCATGATACTATGTGCCATGGTTCCCTTCTGTGGTACAGTGGCACAGCCATATCTAATGGGAATGGCAAAAGTCATAAAGCCAGCACAGCTGCTTGACAAAAATCCAGCAAAGCTGAGCCACATAATGACTGTCATGCCACTATTGGCTTTGATCTCTGCCTGTTGCATATTTGGGGGGACTTTTAATATTTGTACAATTTTGGGATATTGGATGGATGGAAAATTTCTTACAAATCACTTGTGCCATCTCCCAGCAGTATTGCTTCTAAGCTTCCCCAGGAAAGTCCTGAACACACTACCCCTCCCACTTTTAGGGGGATAGCCGTATCTACTTGAAGGTCTTCCTTACACCTTGGAAGTTGTGGCACACATAAAGAAGCCAGGGGTCTCTTCATAAGGCTGTGAGACATTCTTGAAACATCTTCCCTATACTTACTCAGGAACAAGGTAATCAAAACAAAGTAAATTTTAAAAAGTCAACAAGATTCAATGAGGTAGAGGATTGGCCACAGATCTAATTGCAAACCTCTTCCCACTGTACACTCGATTACATGGCTACACATGAACAAAGTTAGACTAGCTGAAGTTACGTCTGCCCTATACAGAGACTTACATTGATGAACAAAGAACCAAGTGGAAAGATGGTAAAAGAACGAGATGTCAGGACCTCCCTTCCTGAGAAAAGTTAGCACATGCAGACTCACTGTAATGTCATATGACCAAGGAACAACAGAATGCCAGGATTAGACAGATAGACAAATTCTATAAAGACATAAAATATAGACACTATATTATGCCAGAATTCGAATAACTGCAGCAGCTTTGGTCTGAGACTTTTCTTGAGCACCTTGGCCATTATAAGTTAATAATACACTGCTTAGGATATGGCAGTCTGCCTGGGCTGACTTGGAAATTTTGTTTTGGCCTAGTATCCTTGAAGCAACCAAAGCTACCACCCTGAGAACAGGTTGTCATATGCCTTTAGATTCTTAAAAATTGGGTTAATAATGAGTAAAAATGATAACTCTGTTTATCAATGATGTCAAAACTTGAGGGAAATGATAACTCTATTCTGTCATAACTTACCAATGATGACTAAAAGATGAGCAAGAGGAAATGAAAAACATGTCCCAAACCAAAAGTGATATGAACTATGTTTTGGAACAACGTGAATCTATGCCTGCTTATTAAATTCTGTAAAAATAAAGAAGCACTCTGGCTGCTAGTGAGTCAGGTGGCAAGATTCTCCTGACCATCATGCCTGGCTCACTCCTTCCTCCACTGAGTCCTTACATCCTCTGTGGGACCTTCTCCACCTGAAGGGATGGCTCCCAGTGCTTCTGTTTTATAAGCCTTCCTTTATTGACATCTTTGTAGACTTCTTTTCTTCTGTCTGTTCTCTAAATCCGATAGTAAGTATGCTAAGCTCTGGGTCTAGGCTAATTCCCCAAAATTCTATCTTTCCTCTGGCTTTAGTTATACTTGCATATGCACGCACGCGCGCACGCACGCGCATACACACACACACACACACACACACACACACACACACACACACCTCTTAATAGTCATGAAATCAGTTCATTTTAGTTTTTGTTCCTGGATAGCCTTCAACATGGACATAACCAGAGGGATCTTTGTGTGTTGTACTCCCAAGTTGTTCACTCCAAGTTCTCCATCTTGTGGTCACGTAATGGTAAAAGCTGGGAGCCAGCTTGGACTCTACTATTTTCTACCAATGTGCTCCTTGTGCTCAGGCCTTTGTCCTCATTCAGGGCCTTCATTGTCCTTCCTGGAAACCACCATTGTCTCCTGCAAGTCCATATTGCTCCCATCCAGCTCATCGGCAACACTGCTGGCAGAGTGTTCTTCATATGGGCTATCTAAATTTGGTCACGGACCTCCTCGGTATTTTTCAGCCTCCATAGCAGCAGATCTTAAAGTATAATCCGTGCTTATTCAGGCTTGGATATTTGGCTGTCGTGTTCTCAAAGTTAATGAAGTGAGTGTGTCACTTTAAGGAAAACAACCAACAATGTTTGGAAAACAATCAGCCAGTGATGAAACAGGAATTTGGAAAAGACACATCTGCCGCCTTGAGCATGGCAGCATCCCGACACCTGGTGATTTTCTTGGTGAAACTGTTGGTGACTTTGACAAAAGCATGGCTTTGTTTGGAGCATTGTATAATGAGATGGGCACGTGTTTAGAAGATCCATATGACTCAGTGAGCTAATATTTCCCAAATGATCAGTTTGGGGAAGACAAAACTGTGCATATGTACAGATGCTCTATCATGGTGTATTTTGGTGCAATAGAATCTGAAATCTTCCTAAGCATGGCTTCATGTTACACGGTGTAGCAAACCTTGAAGAAAATACCACTTGTGACAAACTGACATTTGTAATCATAGCATTCCTGTGTAATCTCCAGGCCTTACCATGGGTAAAACTGGACATATTTTAAGTGATGGATGAATGGATTATACTTGGCTTATTGCTGTCACTAACAAGTCCACATTGGACAGGCATCCACAGGTTTCTTGGGGGCACTTGTCAAGAAAAAAATTCCTGGAAGGAGTATTAGGTCAAAGAGTTTATGTATCTTCATTGTTACTAAGTGCTGCTAGGCTACTTTCCAAAGTGCTTATAAGGATGTATCTATAACCAACAATGAATCAGACCTGGTCTCCCTTCCTTCAGCACTAATATCACCACACTAATCATTTCCACTGAGTTGACAACTCTGAAGTTTAATTATTATTTTCCTAATTATTAATAATGATAAAAATGTTTCAAACACTCATTTATGTTACCCTTTCTGTGAGTTGTCTTTTTGGAAGTATCCTTTTTCTGTTTTTCTTCTGCGTTATCTTTTTGTCCCCTGTCACTGCTAACTCCTTTGAAGTTCTGTACACTAAATCTGGCCTTCTTCTGCATTTTTGCAAATCACTTTCTGTGTCTTTTAAATGATCTATGGTTTCATTCACTGTATGGGGTTGTAAACTTGAATGCAGTCGAATCTAGCAGTCTTTCCCTTCACACTTTTTACATATAGTTTAACAAATCTTGATTTTTCTTTTTTTAACCCTTTACTTTTGACAAACTGTGCACACAAATTTCCAAGGTGATCTTTTCATAAACTATTGCATGAAGTTTTATCTAAAACAGTGAGTTTTAATTTGCAAGTCTTTAATTCTGCTGAATATAACTATATATAATATATGAAGCATATATAATATACTTTATAGGAAGATATAAAGGGGATACCTTCATCTCTTCCAGTTTGTGACATAAACCCACTAATTAAGTGTTGCATCCTTGGTTTGACATGTCATTTCTCTGCATATATTCTTTGATCTTTCTCAGAACCTTTTGTTTCATTGGTTTATTTCAAGGGTTAGCAAACATTTTTTATGTTTAGAGCCAGATAACCATTTTATGTTTTATGGACCCTAGAATCTGGGACAGCCACTTCACTTATCACGGTGCAAAAAAGCAAACACACACCAGAAGAGAGAAGTTGTGTGCAAATAAAACTTAACTTATAAAATGGGTACAGGCTAGATTTGGCCACCAGCCATTGATTGCTGACCCATAATCAATGTATAATTGTTTGTGCCAATATCACATCATTTTAATTCTCTTTAGCTCTATATTTGTTTTGAGTTTTATTTCAGTTTGACTTTTAAATTCTATTTTCATGTCCTTGTGTTTTCATTGAGGCATTTATCCATATTCTCTTTACGGTCCTTGAACATAATTGCTGTTTTGAAGTCCTTGTCATGTTTGTTGGTTAAATTGCTTTTCTCGGGGCCTCTTACAATGAGGTTGCTGGCTGCTGGAAGAAGCATATGGTCTTGGTTGCTCACATTTGTGTCTTTGTGCTGGGATCTAGGCATCTGGAGTTGTGACATTTGTGGTGTTTCTTGGTGTAGATTTCTAGTCTCCCCTTTGTTGGTGGTTCAGTTCTTTGGTTGCTGTTCCCCTAATCTGACGGACCGTGGACCAGATGATCAGCTTTCTGTCTTGGGGCTGCTCTGAACTTCTGTGCTCAAACTCCAAAATAAGTCCCCAATCTAAATTTCTGGTCGGAACTCTGGGTTCAGATTTCCAGACATCCCAATCAGCGCAGCAGGTGGGATGGGTGGTAGACTAGCAGGCAGGGGAAGAGACTGACTCTGGAGGACTCTTCCATGAAGTCAGGGAGTCACAAAGGAATGGAGGCCTCCTCTTTGTATATGTTCAAATGAGCCTGCCTTCATCCTTTTTTTCCTTTAAAATTGTCAAATATACCCATGGCCTTTAGGTCACTTTAGAAATTCCTTTAAAATTCTTTATTTTGTGGATATGGATTGATATGCCTATAATCCTAGTACTTGGGGGCCTGATGACAACCTGAACTCTAGGAGGCAGTGTGTGTCTTCTGTTTCTTTTTTTAACTTCTTAAAATGGACAGTTAACTTTATGATTCTCATGTGTCTTCTGTCTACCTTTACTACTGTCTTGGCTGTCTACGTGTAGCTGCTGCTATTTCCACGGCCACTGTAATAGTTTATCAACAATTGGGTACAATATGTCACAACACTGATATCTTTCTTGAACTAGAGATAACTTCAAAGTGTTCATAAAGTATCCACAAAAATAATTTCATATTTAATTGCATTGTGCTTGGAAAGGCTGTTCTAGTTGTACAAAGTGGATGATTTTGGAGGATGAGTTTGGGCGGATGGTATTGTTGAATTTTTTTTAATGCGGAAACTTGGTAGCACCATTTCTTTTCTGATGCAATGGACGGAGCACCCTTATGAACAATCGGTTGGCCATGAGTGTCCAGGTTTATTTCTGGACTCTCAGAATCATTGAATTGGTCTATATCAGAGTTCCTGAAAGTTTTTCAAATAATGGCCCTTTTAAAAATATTTTATTTTATTTTATGTGCATAAGTATTTTGCCTGTGTGTATGTGTGTGTACCATGTGTGTGCCTGGTGCCTGTGGAGGGCAGAAGAGAGCATCAGACACCCTGGAACTAGAGTTACAGATGGTTGTTAGGCATCATGTGGGTGCTGAGAATCAAACCCGGGTCCTCTGGAAGAACAGCCAGTGCTCTTAACCACTGCGACATTTTCCCAACTACCCTATGACCTGTTTTGCTCGAAAAAATTGTATATGATCCCAGATATGTAAGTATATAAAGTAGATCTATACATCAAACATTTGCTGATCAAAAATCACAAAGAAATTCACTTTAAAATTTGTCTGGTTGGGACTGGAGAGATGGCTCACTGGTTAGGAACATGTACTGCTCTCCTAGAGGAACAGAGTCAAATTCCCAGCATCCACATCAAGCAGCTCACAACCCAGCCATGTGTAACTCCAGTTCCAGGGGACCTGACACCTCTGGCCTCTATAGATCCTGAACTAATACACACACACACACACACACACACACACACACACACACACACAATTAAATAGTGGAAATACAAATTTAAAATCCTTTTGTGTGTGTATGGAGATACAGAGAAGGAAAACAGAAAAACAGTACCTTTCATAGTCTCAAAAAACTCTTGGTATAACCCTATCCAAATAAGTGAAAGACTAATGTAATAAAAACTTTAAGAAATTGAAGCTGGGTGGTAGTGGCACACGCCTTTAATCCCAGCACTTGGAAGGCAGAGGCAGGTGGATCTTTGTGAGTTTGAGGCCAGCCTGGTCTACCAAATGAGTTCTAGGAAAGGCGCAAAGCTACACAGAGAAACCCTGTCTTGAAAAACCAAAAAAAAGAAAAAAGAAAAAAAAAAGAAATTGAAGAAAAAAATAATCAGACAAGATGGAAAGATCTCCCAATCTCATGGATTTGTAGGGTTAATATTGAGAAAATGGGCATCCTATCAAAAGAAACCTACAGATTCAATGCAATTCCTATCAAAATTCCAACACAATTATTAACAGAAATTGAAAAAAAAATCAACCTTCAATTTCATCTGGACACACAAAATACTCAGGATAGATAAACAATCCTGAATAATGAAAGAACTGCTGAAGGTATCACTACCCAGATTTCAAGTTGTTCTCCAAAGCTATAGTAACAAAACCAGAAAGCTATTGACATAAAACAGACACGTTGATCAATGGAGTTGAATTGAAGGCCCAGACATAGTTTCATATGCCTAGGGTCACCTATATTTTTTTTTACAAAGAAGCCATAAATACACAATGGAGATAAGACCAAATCTACAGCAAATGGTGCTTCTCAAACTAGACAACTCCATTAGAATGTAAATAGATCCATATTTATCACGATGCACAAAACTGATCTCCAAATGGATCAATGTGGAGACCCACAGAGGTTTCCTAGTGAGATCTGAGCTTGCTTTACCCAGCAGGGCTGCATAGGAGAATGATTTGACCATGGGCATGGTAACCAGGTGTTTGGAAGGGTCTACGCTTGGCTGTGTTACGGTAAGCTTTGATCTAGCAAAGGGGAGGTCTTTTGCCCTGCCCCTGGGCATTTTATTAAAACAAAAACCAAAAAAACCCTTTTGAAGACATGGAAAGGACTGGTGGATTTTGATCCAGGTCCTCCCAAAGCTATCCTGTGTTTCTGTCTGTCTCCTCTCTGCTATCTTTCTATCTAAAAGTTTTGTATTCCTCTCCCTCCTCATAGGAACCCTTTAAAAGGTGGAGCTGGCCTCCCACAGATGGTGTCCGAACAGGGACATAGGTTCAGGGCCTCCCACAGATGGTGTCCAAACAGGGACATAGGTTCAGGGCCTCCCACAGATGGCGCCCAAACAGGGACATAGGTTCAGGGCCTCCCACAGATGGCGCCCAAACAGGGACATAGGTTCAGGGCCTCCCACAGATGGTGTCCGAACAGGGACATAGGTTCAGGGACCCCCACAAATGGTGCCCGAACAGGGACACAGGTACAGGAACCCCACAAATGGTACCCGAAAACAGGGACACAGGTACAGGGACCCCACAAATGGTGCCCGAACAGGGACACAGGTACAGGGACCCCCACAAATGGTGCCCAAACAGGGACATAGGTTCAGGGACCCCACAGATGGTGTCCGAACAGGGACATAGGTTCAGGGCCCCCCACACCACAAATGGTGCCCAAACATGGACACAGGTACAGGGACCCCCACAAATGGTGCCCGAACAGGGACACAGGTACAGGGACCCCCACAAATGGTGCCCGAACAGGGACATAGGTTTAGGGACCACCACAGATGGTGCCCGAACTAGGAACTTGGGTGCAGAGGAAGTAAGCAAGAGTAGGAAAACTCTGAGGAAGCTGTTGGGCATGGCCGGTTATGAATTATGAAAAGATTAGGCGGTGGTATTTTATTCTTCAGGAGTGAAAACTATATATAGAAAATTTAGGCTGCAGCAAGTATCTCTCTATCTAGGATTCTCTCTCTCTCTCTCTCTCTCTCTCTCTCTCTCTCAATTTCTATCTATTAAAATTGGGAAAAAATATAGGACTTAGGACTTAAGTATAGGAATATGTGTAGGAAGAAACTTAGGGCAGGAAATAGTAAGCAAATGTTTGAATATTCACTTGTACAAACTTTGAAAACTAGGGACATTAAGGTAGATACACAACAAGTACTTGGAGTTTGTAGAGGAACTATGTCCTTGATTCTCCGACTATGGGACTCTGGCACAGATTCCTGGGGGAGAATCAGAGTTGAAATGCAAAAATATTATGAGAAACATGGGCCAGAAAAAAATTCCTGTGGAAGCTTTTGGCCTGTGAGCATTAACTGAGGATAGCTTAGATCTAAGCCCTGAGTGGTAGGGGGGAGTTTTCCCTGAGATAGACATAGGCAAGACAAACCCCTCTGCTCCACCAGCAGTGCCGAGAGAGAGAGAGAGAGAGAGAGAGAGAGAGAGAGAGAGAGAGACACACTTGGGATGAGACAAGAGAAAAACTAAAGAGCTTGAAAAACTTAATAATTTCTCTTTCTCAACAACTGAAAGCTCTTCAGGTATCTCTTCCTTCTTTAGGGGTGGAATTAGAATCACCTGGGGGTCGTCTATCAGAATGGAAAGGCCACCTATAATTTCCCTGCACAAAAACCTCCTGGAACAGAGCAAATGATCACCACTAGTCCTGTCTCTCCTTCAAGCCAGTATTAGAAAGCAGCTAGCAGAAGGGCAGAGCATGCACAGAGGCAGAGAGGAGGCGCGGCTGCTGCAGGATGCTTGACTGGGCCAGGCTGCAGGAGAAGAGCTCTTAGTGTAGAGCCTGAGCCACAATGATGGCATCAGGGACTCTGCATTTTGGGGGAGGGGACAAAGGGGATCTATTGGGGGCAGATCTCTGAAAAGGCTCCTGTTTCGAGGATTCTCATCAGAGTGCCAGGTGGGGAGTTTGATGAGGCTGTATGCCTGTCAAATGGTAACACAGGTGTCCTAAGGTGAGCTCAGGAAGGACAGGAACCCCCTGTGGAGCAGAAGGGAAGAGGTGCAAGGCTTTCTATTGTCCCAGTAATTGAACAGCAAGATGCCCAGGGAAATATCATTTGACAACTTAAAGAGTTAAAAACAGCTTGCTGTGGATACAGCCCAAAATGCTGCTTTTTTCAGCCCAAAACATCACTTTTTCACAAGCTTTGTTAGAAAGCTTAGCTTTATCTCCTGGAGACTGGAAACAGATGACCAAAGCTTGTCTGTCAGGAGGCAATTAAAATGCTAATGTCTCTTGTCAGGCCATTTTGAGACCCTTTAGAAATTAGGGCTCACACTGGGCAGTGATAGCACATGCCTTTAATCCCAGCACTCAGGAGGCAGAGTCAGGTGTATCTCTGTGAGTTTGAGGCCAGCCTGGGCTACAGAGCAAGATCGAGGACAGGCACCAAAACTCCATGGAGAAACCCTGTCTCAAAACAACAACAAAAAAAAAAAAAGAAAGAAAGAAAGAGAGGAAGGGAGGAAGGAAGAAAGGGAAGAAGAAAGAAAAGAAAAAGAAATTAGGGCTCATGGCAAGGGAGAGTTTTGTCAGAACACTGGGAAGTTGCTTTGGGTGTGAAAAAAGCTTAAAAGCAAATAAGGAATCTGGGGTTGTGCCTGAGGTGCAAGTGGGGGAAACACTGGGCTAATAAAAGTCTATCAAGGACAAGCAAGGCATATTAAGAGAGCTCATGGCAGTTTTATGATGCAGCTTCAAAAAAATTAAGAAGGGATAATTGTACCCTGAGTCACCAAGTGAAGCTTGATGGCTGTCTGTGTGTTTGGGATGGTGCATGGAACAGAGGAATGTCAGCTCTGATGATACTGTAGCTGCTGATGAACCAATGTTCCTGACATTGATGTTCCATCCTGCAGTCTGGAGAAATCAGGAGACTAAGGGGACCCCCCAAACTGCTGAGAAGGAGTTTGGGACAAAGGTTTTGTCACTATTTGGTAAAAGCTGGAATGAAGCAGAGCCAAGAGCCACACCACTTCTGATTGCTAGTGGCAAATCAATGCATGGCCCCTTTAAACGGCAGTTCCTGAGTCTTACTAGCTGAGCAGAAAGGCAGCTCAGTACAGTAATTCCACCTTCACCTTAGGGAAAACTAACTGAAAGTGCCTCTGTAGCTGGGAGTGATGTCTCAGCAATGCTTAAATTGTTACATTCAGAGGAACTGCAATGAATTTTGGTAAAGGGGTATCCCCTGACCAGCAACCAGCCACCACTGGGCACACTTCTGCTGGTTCCAGAATGGCTGAGAGGGCCCAACAGCGAAGGTTGGTGGGGGACTGGCATTGTCCTGAGTGTTACAGCCCACTGGTAGTGGCACTCACAGAATCCTGGAGTCAAGCAAGCTGATTACAAAGATTCTAAGGCCACTGACAAGTTAGGCTCTGGTTTTAAACTGTCAATTGAACTTTGGGATTGGTATCAAAACTGACTTTGAACTACAAACTTCAGAAATGAAACAGTTTTGAGATCACCTATAATTTTAACTGTAGTGACTCATGATTCATATACCCTCTGTCTTGACTGGAAGAAAATGTAAATAGTTCTGTTAAGATATCTTTTTTAGATGTTTGCTAAAGTTTGTAAAGTAGTCCTATAGCATTTGCTTTTGAATGCAAGAATTGTAAATATGTATAGTAATATTCATGCTAGTTGTAAAATATGTAGTAATATTCATACTAGAATTATGTTAATCTGTTGATAGTAATGAATCATGGTTTGATGAAGCTAAGGGAGTCTTTAAGTTTGATGCCATTGCATCAGGAGTTTATTGATTTATTTGATGCATTTGCATCAGGAATTTATTGATTCAAAAAGGGCTCGGCACAGCTAAGGTTGATATAGACAGCTTAGACCCACTCAAAAAGGACATTCCATGCTTATCCTCTACTCCTTTACTAGGGATTGCTATGGTTATTCCAACTACTTGCAAGCTCTTAGTAGGGATCTGAGACAGAGCTGAGTTAAATTCTGTACTTCTCCCTGCCAGAGGCTGGTAGTCAGGGATGGGCAACATTCTTCTTGCTAGCTTCCAATCTAAAAAGAGTATACTTGGTGGAAAGTGTATCTTGAAGACAGATAAGGCTTGTCTAGCTGAAGAAGTTGACCTAAGGCAGACACAGTCTGTCTGAGGGGTCTGAGGGGCCCTTTAGTATATTAATAAGGGGGAGGTATGGAGACCCACAGAGGTTTTCTAGTGAGATGTGAGCTTGTTTTACCCAGCAGGGCTACATAGGGGAATGATTTGACCATGGGCATGGTTACCAGGTGTTTGGAAGGGTCTACACTTGGCTGTGTGATATTTTTTGATCTAGCAATGGAGAGGTCTTTTGCCCCACTCTTTGGCATTGTTATAAAAACAAAACAAAACAAAACAAAACAAACAAACAAAAACAAAAACAAAAAAACGCTTTTGAAGAGACAGAGGGGACTGGTGGATTTTGATCCAGATCCTCCCGAAGCTATCCTGTGTTTCTGTCTGTCTCCTCTCTGCTATCTTTCTATCTAAAAGTTTCTTATTCCTCTTTCCTCCTCACAGAAACCCTTTAAAAGGTGGGAACTGGCCTCCCACAGATCAAGGACCTCAACATAAGACCAGATACCCTGAACCTGATAGAAGAGAAGTTGGGAGCAGCCTTGGACTCACTGGTACAGGAAAGGACAGCCATAGAACAGGCATTAAGTTCAACAATTAATATATGGGACCACATGAAACTGAAAAGCCTCTGTATCAATGCATATATGAGATGATGGATTTACCTGTATACATAATATGATACAATGGATAGAAATTTCACAAATGAATGAATAATGAAAGCAAGTTAATAAAAAGCAGCTGAAAGATGTGTGCAGACACTTCAGAAATAAAGATACATTATGATTAATCACATGAAAGTTTCTCAAACCTATTACTCATCATGAAATATAAAGTAAAACCACAATTAGATATCACTTATATCCATTAGCATGTCTACAATTAGCAAAACCAACCACACGAAGTATTGGCACACACTGTGAGACAATTAGGAGATGTAAAATGATATATTCACATTAGAAAAGTGTGATGATTCTTAAAAATAAACATACCAAGCGTATTAACCAGTTGTCCCACCCCATGGCATTTCCCCAAGAGAAATAAAAAGCATGCACGAAGACAAAAGCTCATACAAGAACACTCATAGCATCCAATAGCCTCAAACCAGAAATAACTCAAATGCTCACCATCAGGTGAATCAAACAAATCCAGAATGTGTACTGTGCTGCAGGACAGTAGGCCTCATCTCTGCAAAGGATTCCGTGGAATGGAAAAGCAGAAGGAAAAAAAATACCTCTGGTATGAGGAATGAAGGACACAGTCTCCATCTGGAATGCTTAGAATGTGTATGGATCCTAAATGGAAGAGGCAAACACAGAAAGCATATGTCTGAGACAACTGAAAAAAAAAATGTGATTACACACAGGCTGTCGCAAGACAGTGAACGATGCTGCCTTTCCAAGGCATGGTAATAGGGATATGGCTTTTGATCTTTGGAGATGTGTGTTGAAATATTCAGGGACATAGTTTCATGATATGTGTTGAATATTCTCAGAAGATGTACCAAAATAAAAATGAAGTGTGAGCTGGGCCTGGTGATATATATATCTTTAATCCCAGCACTAGGGAGGCAGAGGTAGGCAAATCTCTGTGATTATGAGGCCAGGGTGGTCTATATAGCAAGTTCTAGGACAGCTAGGGATACAAAAAGAGACCCTGTCTCAAAGGAGGCAGAGAGATGTATGTATGCAAGTAATGAGGAGGTGGGGAGGAAGATACGGTGACTAGAGTGGGGAGAAGGGATGGAAGAGAGAGAGATGACAGAGAAAAATTAGCAAGAATAAAAGTTATGATTTGCATTTCCCTGATGACTAAGGATGCTGTACATTTTTATTAAAGTGTTTCTCAGCTCTTTCTGTTTCATCTCTTGAGAACTATCTGTTTAGTTCTATACCCCATTTTTCAGTGGAGTTGTTTGTTTCCCTAATGTTTGGATTTTTAAATTCTTTATATATTCTAGATACTAACCCCTGCTTAGATGTATAATGGGTAAATATCTTTTGCCATTCTGTAGGCAGCCTCTTTGCTTGAATGCTGGTGTCCTTGTAGGAAGAAGTGTGTTGCTGGAGTGGGCTTTGAGGTTTCAAAAGCCCATGCTATGTAGCATTCAGCTATTGTTCCAGTACCATGCATGCCACCATGTTCACCAACACGATGATAATGAACTTAGCCTCTGAAACTGTAAGCCAACCCAAATTAAATGTGTTCCTTTATGAGAGTTGCCGTGGTCATGGTGTCTCCCACAGCAATAGAACAACTAAGACAGTCACTTTCTGCTTGATTATTGAATAACCCCTCCACTGCTCATCTCCAACATCTCTCTGTCATCAATCCACTAATCCTGTCTTTTCCAAGTCTCTGGCCAGCTGGCCAACCTGTTAGTAACTGCCCCCAAACCAGTTCTAAATTCATACCTCTTCTTCCTCACATATAAGAAAACAATATCTACTTCCAGAAATTCTGTTGATTGGAGGGACTTCTCTTCACCATCATCTTTTCGGGGCATCCTGAGTGCGATGACACTGCTATGTAGGTGCCTTAAATTCCTACCACTGCCCGTGTATATCACAGACTTTCTTTAACAATGGGCCTGTGAGTGTTCCTGCTTCATTAGTACATTATAAAAATGTTCCACAAGGTCATAGCTGTGCACTGAGTGCATGATGTGAAAGGAGTCAGTGCAGATACCAAGGATAGAGCCTGAGTCACCTGCTCATGCACTTCCTTGTGCATTCTGGACATGCCCTATCTGTGCAACATACTGCGTGTTATCCAGTTTTACAATGTAGAGGACCCAAGGAAAATCCTTTTTATGGTGGATGTTTCTAATCACAGTTACTTTTGCCAGACATTCTGCTTCCACAGGGGTGTAGTAGCCACCAGAACTGCTTCTGGTCCTTTTTAGCAGAAGATGGACAGCATAATTTCACATCTCTGGGGTGGGGAGGGGGTATCTCTGCTGTGATTCTCTCATTGGTTCTTACTAAAGGCACCTAAAACCTCTCCATCTTGAGAGACTTTAGTTACCATTGGGACTGGTAGGTCACAAAGCCCAGTGGCAGGGTAGCTTATGTTGTAATATGGATCAGTTTTAGAGTCCTTGGCTCCAGAACTCAATAAAAACTGACACATTTATAAATTTCCTGGTAGACAGATCCCAGTGGCACATTTAAATGAAGTGCATGATTACTTTTGAATTTAAGGAGCCTCATCAAGGGCTGTGCCTCTATCTTCATGGTGGGTAGTACAACTGTCTCCTCACTTTATATAGGTTCATGGGCTTTTAAATTTATTTTTCTGTTCTCTGAAGTTTTGTGGAGTTTATTTCCTATCTCCTGGTAGGTATGTGTCTTATTAAGCTATTTATGCTATGTGATATTTCCTGCTCACCAGATATAATTAGCATACTATCATCATTGTAATGTTGCAGAATTAGGCGTTGTGGAATATCAAGTTTCTCCAGATCCCTCAGTATAAATGATGACAAGAGTGAGAGATTGACATGCCTCTGAGGAACAACAGTGGAGGTGAACTGCTGACCCTGCTCTATGAAAGCAAACTGTTTCTTGTCTATGTCTGATTGTCTTTATTCACAGAAATACAATAGAAAACATCAGCTACAACTATTCAATGAGAACGTGGGAAAATGAAATGACTGGACAGTTCTTGAAAGAAGAAATACACATAGCTAATAGGTACATGAAAAAAAAATGTTTAACATCTTTAGATGTTAGAAAAATGTGAATTAAAACTATTGCAGCTCATTACATTCAGAATTACTACCATCAAGAAAACAAATTGAAGAAAATAATAATGAGATTGGGGAGTGGGAAGAACCCTTACGTATCTCTAGCAAGAATGTAGATTACTTCAGACACTATGGAAATTAGTATGGAGGTTCCTCAAAAAACTAAAATACCGTACCTTCCAGCTATATCACTTCTGGGAATATACCTGAAGGAATCAGAGTTGAACATACCACAGAGGTTCTTGCACATCCATGGTTATTGCTGCACAAATCAAAATAGTTCAGTTATGGACCAGTTTAGATGCCTACTAACAGAAGAATGGATAAAGAAAAGTCTATGTGTAAAATTGAATTATAGTCAGGAATAAAGAAGAATTAACTTACATCATGTAAATGAAAATAGATGGAATTAGAAACCACTATACTAAGTAAATAGCCCACACCCAGAAAGGCAACTGTTACATGTTTTCCCCTCAGATGAAGAATCTAGATGTAATTGTTTTTATATGGAGGCATGAAAGTAGAAGGGGAACTCCAAGGGGAGAGGTAGAAAAAAGATGGGATGAGAAAGAATGAGAGCATAAAGAGAGAAGATTAACTCTGATTGACTCTGAAATAATCCAGTCCCTCTCAGATCCATATTTTTCATCAACAAAACATGTGATTTAAAGTAAAATGTCATAGGAATCACCACCCCCTGCCTTTGAAAGTTCTTGATGGAAGATATATAAGTAAAAATGCCCTTATGAGAAGTCAACTCTAAGGACTTCTTTTTTGGCCCACCCTCACCTAATAAGTTCACATCCCCTGGATTAGAGAGCCAGCATCCATGTAATGAAGCATGTCTAAATTCCACTATACAGTCTTGGGTGGGGTGGTAATGACAGGTTGGCTTCTGTAATCCACCAGCCTCGAAATGAGGTGAGTTTGCATCATGAGTCCATCCATTACCCAACACTGGTTCCTCTGTTTAAAACATCGGGTTCTGAAGCATTTAGAGCTCTAAAAGCAATCAGCTTGATGCAATGCCTAAGAACATTCATCCATTAGTTCTAGGTAGTCCAGAAAATATTCTCTCTCTCTCTCTCTCTCTGGTTTGTGAGAACAGGGTTTCTCTGCAAAGCAGAGCCCTGGTTGTCATGGAACTCACTGTGTAGACCAGGCTGGCTTCAAACTCACAGAGATCCACCTGCCTCTGCCCCCCAAGTGCTGGGATTAAAAGCATGCACCACCACACCCCGCAAGTCCCTGTCTCTTAATATCACCATTTTGGGGAATTCAACATATGGACTTGGGGATGACACAGGTGTTTACGCCACAGCACCACTCTCCTGGCAACTTATAATTTTGTCCACCCCATCTTTGACAGCTAAGCACTGCCATCCCCAGCCCTCTACCATGCTGTAACACATGATTTCTGCTAAAATCAGAGCAACTCATTCCATCCACATCAGACACCATAGTCTCTGGCCCTCGGCCTGCAACCACAACAAGCTTTCAATAGTTCTTGCACTTTTCCCCAGCAATGCTGTCTTTGTACCTTGCCAGAGGCCTGTTCTCTGGGACTTCCGTGGGGACACTGAGTGGCTCTTGTTAGATCAGGTCCACATCTTGTCTCCAGACCTCAGGATACTTTCTCTGTGTGATCAATTGCAGGCTTCTGATATTCGAGCAGGATCTATAATTTAGAATTTGTCTGAAATGCATACCACCAGGCACATGCCAGACCTACGAATTCAGAATCTGCATTTATAATAAGATCAACAGGCGGTTCTTCTACATTGTAAAATTTGAGAAGCTCCCATTATAGACTATTGTGGAGAGCAGCCTTCTGTCAAATATATCTCTGGTACCCCAGTCAATATATAGTGAACCTAGAATGCCAGGTGCTAGCTCGAATAACGATACCAATTTCATCTTCTATCTTCCTACTCAACACAGCTTCAGAATCCATTCCTGCATATTCTGCTTAGAAAGAAACACACAGAATAAAACTGGCAGACAGAAGCCAGGGCACAGCCACCAGAAGGTATACAGAGTCCTGGGGAGACTTTTTATCTGCACAATTTCTTCCTTGTTATTTGAGTATTTCAAATATGCATATAATGTGTTTTGAGCAAATCCACCCTCCACTTCAATTGGTTTTATGTTCTGAATAAGCTTTCCCATCCCACTCCATTGCTCCATTTGTTGTTGTTGTTGTTGTTTGCTTGCTTTCAAACAACTCGCTGAGTCCAGTTAATGTTTCCAAGTATGTGCATGGTGTAAGGATATCTACTGGTGCCGAATCCCTGAATAAAACCAACACTCTCTCTCTCATGGATTGGCAGCCATCAATTACCAGTAGCTCCTCAGCTAGGGGTGGGATTTCATGAGCCCCTTCCCCATCCATGCCTGGATTCGGTGGCTTGGTGTAACTCAGGTCCTATGCGTGCAGTCACAACAGCTGGAGTTCATGTACAGAACAGCCCTGATCTCCAGAAAGTACTGTTCACTGCAAACATCTACTAACTCTATTTCTTATATTCTTTCCACCTCCTCTTCTAAGATGATCCCTGAGTCTTGGAAGGAGAGAGTGTAAAATAGATATCCTGTTTAGGGCTAAGTGCTCCACAATCTCTTCTCTGTATTTCGACCAGTTACAGGTCTCTGTATTAATTTTCATTAACTATAAAAAGAGGCTACTCCAGTCAGGATAGCCAAGATCCCAAACAGCAAATGCTGGCATGGATGTGGAAAAAGGAAAACATGTGTAGTCACTGCAAACTGGTGCAGGCACTGTGGAAATCAGTGGTTCCTTAAAAAGATGGAAACATGATCCAGCTATACCATTCCTGGGCATATACCCAAAGAACTCTCTATCTTATTACAGATACATTTGCTCATCCATGTTCACTGCTGCTCTGTTCACAATAGCCAGGAAATGGAAGTAGCCTAGATGTCCATCAACTGATGAATGGATAATGAAAATGTGGCAATATACACAATAGATTTTATTCTTTTAATTTATATTCAGTTATAATAACTTGATATGACTTTGCATAAACAATTCAACTTAAAGTACATTGCAAAATTCATAGTTGCATATGATTTGAAATAATTTCTAATACATGTTACTCTGCAACCTGTTCACATGGAATCAATATGGATTTCCTTACCTCTGCAGTTTCCCAAAACCATTTATTGTCTAACGCTAGTTACATCACTGCTCATGGCTTTACTTCATTCATTATGCTGCCAATGAGTACTAGCTGCCAATGACTCAATAGTTGTTATTGCACATCCTTCATGGTGACCTTAAGTATGAGTTTACCCAGAGTATGCAAGATATGGGTTTTCTTATCAAGTTAAGTTTACCATTCGGAATTTGATAGCTTAAACATAAGATAACATTTCTTTCTGTCATGCATTGAGCTCCTGAGACCTTAAAAACTGGAGCCCTAACTGGTGCATCTTGCAGTGTTGAGCACAACCCAGTCCTTCACACAGCATCAGCAAAAAAAGAGAAAGAAGTAAAAGCCTGTGGGAAGAGATGAACCATTTGTACCTGGAAATCTTGCTCTTGGTGAGCCTGGCTTAAGACTGACCCACTGAGCACATGACACACCTTTGTTGATAACCCTGCTTAACTTGTGGTCCCTCAGTGGACAAGCTTCTCCTCTGCAACCTCATCCTGCTGTGGCACAGTCAGCTTCACAGCCACAGCAGCAAGCTTTCACGGATTTTGTTCTTTTGTGTTGTCTTAAGATTTCCTTGTTTATCTTCTGAGCTCAGCTTGGTTTTTAGAATTTTGTACCAATATGCTATCCAGAATTTCTAGGAACTTTCATTGGGAGAAGTGCCGTGCTGTTTCAGCCTATCCCATTTCCAGAAGCAGGAAGGCATGCTTGGCTTTCTGTTTCAGGTAAACCCATTGAATTCATTCATCCCTGTTTATCAAGCATCTACTGAGAATCTTCAGTGTGTCAGTTGATCAGTTCCTGCTTGTAAGAAACACACAGTGAAGCTGGAGAGATGGTTATGGTTAAAAGTTGAACTCAATTTGTCGGAGACCAGAAAAGTAATCCTTTGAACTTGACTAAGACATGGGCCAGGGGGTGGGGGGTAGAGGGGTAGGAGTGGGGGCAGAGGAGTGGGAGGGATGGGAGGAAGAGTGGGGGTTGTACTAGCATTCCCAAAAGGGGATTCTTAACTTTTATAGAGAAGTGTATATGTTTGTCTAAGCTTATCTTAAAATACAATTGAATTGTTTTAATAAGACAAGAATTAGCTTAATAATGAACACAGAGACACTGCTGACTCAAGAGAATTCACAGACATCAAGATAAAAGTAAAAGTAGGAATTCTGAGCTGCAGAGGCAAATATTAAGACTGGAATCTGAGGCTGAACTGCATAAGAATGAGGCAGCTATGAGCTAATCATTCATTGCCTAGGGCTCTTTCCGTGTTGTAAATGTATTCTGTGCCCCTGTCTGCAAATAAAATAAATATCAATGATTCTGTATGAAGTATACATTATACAAGCTCTAAGAGTGCTTGCCAAGAAGGAACAAATTTGGAAGCAAAGTGAATCTCCAAATGGGCAATCTTGTCATACATTCCCACTGGATGCCAATGACCTTGTTAGAAGATCTGAGCATTATGTTACTTGAGCATTGCCCAATGCTCGTTGGCATTTTTTAGTGTTTAAATCTGTATTGGGCACTTGGTTAACTTGCAAATATTTTGATGAAAGACTACAACATTCTAGTAAAAAAGCAAAAATTTATCTAAAATCTGAATTAATCAAAGTAACATCTATTTCAACAGCCATATGAACACGAAGGCAAACAGACAAAATAGTCTCATTGATAAAAAAGGAAATGTACATAATTGAGGTAATATCTTCCCTAAAGGCACTCATAGATAATTTTGAACACATCTTCAACCAACCAACTCAACTAGTATCAAAACAACATGAAAAACACTTTTCTATATCTAAAAAGTGGTTCCCTCCCAAAGATCAAAACTCTTCAACAATGACATTCATACTTACATGCTTTGTAAATTTTATTCTGAATGCTCTTTAAATATTGGAAACTTGGAATATTATTTATCTTTTTGAGAAAAGTCTTAAAGTCTGCAATGTTTCCCCAAATGGCCTCAAACTTGTGATTTCAAGCAATGCTCTTGCCTTAGCCCCCTGGTGTCTCAAACTACAGACAACACAGGAGTCACACATCCAGTTTACGTCTCCATTTTAAAATTGTCTTTATTTGCCATTTTCTGGGTGTTAGGGTTCCATTCTCATGCTTTCTTTTTATCAAATCATATTTCAGGTAAAGACCATTAAATGGTTATTGAAATATATAGTAATGGAAATACATATTTGAAATGTGTAATTTATCACAGTATTTTGGTCTACCTTTAATAGTAATAGTGAGTTGTTTTTCATTATATCTTCTTCTTGCTCTGTGGGAAAACTCAGTGTTTCAGCAGAGACCTATTGAAGGAAAATTACTTGTTAGTTATATTACGACCAACAATTATAATAGAGATGTGAATAAGTAAAGTTTATGAAAAATATTGAGTACCTATGGATTTGGCAGTTTAGAACCTTGCTTTTCCATCATGAAAGTCGGTATCTGTCAGGAGTTTGGAACCACTACTGTGAACTGTGATGCCAGACACAGTGAAAAAAGACAAGATCAGAAAGGCTTATAAAAGGCAGTACTATCAGGCAGGAAAAAGCACAGGGACAAATAGCCAAACGAATGGAAGCACATGAATTATGAACCAAAGGCTGTGGAGCCCCCAGCTGGAGCAGGCCCTCTGGATAAGTAAGACAATTTAATAGCTTGATCTGTTTGGGAGGCTCCCAGGTTGTGGGACCGGGACCTGTCCTTAGTGCATGAGCTGGCTGTTTGGAACCTTGGGCTTACACAGGGACACTTTGCTCAGCCTGGACGGAGGGGACTGGACCTGCCTGTACTGAATCCACCAGGTTTAAATGAATCCCCATGGAAGTCTTGGCCCTGGAGGAGATGGGAATGGAGGGGAGGGGATGGAGGAAGGTAGGGTTGGGGGCGGGAGGGGGAAGGACAGGGGAACCCATGGCTAATGTGTAAAATTAAAACACAAATATAATAATAATAAAAAAGGCAGTACTATCAGGATCAAGCGGCTGATTGAATAGAAAGAAAGAAGAACCTAGAATACTTTTTACATCTGGATCTATGAGGTGGATTAATAAAGGCTATGACAGGTGTGAGGTCGGGGGCAGGAGTGGGGAGCCTCACTGAGCAGAGCTGGTTAGAACACATAAAGAGCTAGGAAACAAAGCAAGGATCTGGGTTCTTCCGGTGTCTGGAGCTGGCAGAGGGGTTTGCTCTGGGCAAGGAGGGCTGAAATACACCAGTACACATGAGAGTTACAACCACGGACATGTCAGCATTTGTTTTCAACTGTTTGGAACTTGTTTAATCTCAACTATAACTGAAGAGCTAAGTTGGAAAGAATATGTGATAATTATTTTACAGCTTTCTCAGCCTTACCTTAGTCATTTTGGCAAACAAAATGTGACAGCTGGTTGTAGCTTTTAGCCTCTAGAGGTACCAAAGTGACAGATTTATGTTCTGTAAAATGTAAAGGAGAAATGCCATTTGTAAGGATTTTTTTTTTTTAATGAATATGGGTGTTTTGGCTAAATGTCTGTACACCACAGGTGTGCCTGGTGCCTGCAGAGGCCAGAAGAGGGCATTGGATTCCCTGGAAGTGGAGTAACAGATGGTTGTGAGCTGCCATGTGGGTGTCAGAGACCACACTGGGACCTCTGCAAGAGCAGTAATTATTCTTAACCACTGAGCCTTCTCTCCAGACTGACCATTTGATTTTACTTTAAATTTAAACCAAAGTTTTCCTGAGGAGCAGATACTAGCTTCTTTCTCCTCTCCATTTTCTTCAAGCACAGCATTTATATACACACAGAGTGAATGTTGGTGGGAATAAATTGAATACTAGGGAAACAATAGAGCATGGATGAGACAGGTGCCCACTGACTGCTTTTCCACATCAATACAAAGCGGAGAACCGCTTAGCACAAGGACCTCATTTCACTGATTTTTTTTTAAGAGCTGGAGATCAGAGGCCCTGTTCTGATGTATGTATTACAGACTTCAGAGTGGAGGGCAAAAGCTCTGGAGTCTGACACCTGGACGGCTGCATCTTGATGCTTCTGCTGCCCAGCTCTGTGACCGTAGGTGAGCTGTGTCATCCTTCTAAGCTTCCATTTCCACACGTGAAGGATGAGTCATCCTTGACTTCTGCCATCCCCTAACCTCCTCCAGCCACACACTAAACATCTCTCCCGGCTCTTAACTCCTCTCAATCCCACTGCCAGTAGACAAGGGTATGGAGAGCTCTTGTGTGGACCATTATGACAGCCTCCCTGTAACACGAATCTTAGAGGGGCTTATTAATAAAAGCAAACCCAGAGCCAGGTATTGGGGTGAATGCTGAAATATCAGAGAAGCAGAACAAGCCACAGCTACCTCACCTCACCAGTTTCCTCAAACTGGAAGCCTCTGAGGCCTCATCCCAATGGACCTCAGCTGAATTGCTGCTAAAAGCCTAAAAGCTTAACCAGCCAAAACGCTTCTAGTTTCTGGTCCTCGCACCTTATATACTTTTCTGCTTTCTGCCATCACTTCCTGGGATTAAAGGCCTGAGTCACCAAGCCTGGCTGTTTCCAGTGTGGCTTTGAACTCACAGAAATCCAGGCGGATCTCTGCCTCCGGAATGCTAGGATTAAAGGCGTGTGCTACCACTGCCTAACCTCTGTGTTTAATATTGTGGGTGTTCTGTTCTCTAACCCCAGATAAGTTTATTAGGGTGCACAATATTTTGGGGAACACAATATCACCACACCTCCCCGCATCGATCTCTTGAAATTCCATCTTGGACCTTAGCCAGTGGAGTGGCTTCAAGTTGTGAGCCAAATTGAAGCACTCTGCTACTCAAAGACCGCAGAATCTTCAGTAAAGCCATCAGAATTCACTGTGGCAACTACCATCCCACAGAGGAGTGACTGACAAAAGAGTCTCTGGGCCTCCTCTGGCTTCTAGTCTTTGTACAAGGCAAAAGCATCTTCCATCTCCTCGACTCCATGCACTTTTATCATCTCTTTTCAGCTTTTGTCTCTCAGCTTAAAGACCACTTTCTCAAGAAGCAACCCCTTCCCTGGTCCCCTGGTCCTGAATTCTGGGTAAGGTACTCTTTGTAGGCGGGCTACGGCACGGTGCACTTCCATCATCATGACACACCTCAGTCTTGGTCAAACCTGGCTGCTTCCTGTCTGTTTCTACAACTGGATGCTAAGCACCTTAGGAGCAGCCACCTTGTCCATTCTGTTCACTGTTGCCTCCTTCACATTGACATCATACTTGGGAGAGAGGAAGTGCTCACAAAGTGTGTTGTGTGAACAAGTACATGATTCAAACTTCTGCTAGCCTGTGCTTCCGAACTCAGTATGGTGTCTCAAGCAGGCTTTGCTCTCTGCTTACCATGCCTGATTCATGCCAGGTGCTGATCACATGTAACTGAATGCTGATTTACAGCAGACAGTGCTAGGATATAGAGCCTGTGCATTTTCTATCCATGTTCCCTAGACAAAGCAATGTCTTCAGCCAAATTATGCGAAAACATCATAGTACTGTTTATGTAAATATAATTAATATTTACTATAAATTCATCTATTTAACAATTATCTTATACCTGTCTAAAACGTATGTGTGTTTGGTACCTTTGCATATTTAATATATAATTACACAAACATAAATTGTTATGAATTTAATTGTTTTATAGTTAACTAAATAATTGATATACATTTTTAAAGGGTATAAGAGATGTTTATTGGTCATGGCCTGGGAATGTAGATTCATTATCCCACATTCCATGTTCCAACATAGTCACAGTTTCATAAAACCTTTATAGTAACAGAACAAAGGAAACCATAAATCATTACACTTTTCAAATACGTTGGTGAAAACATCAGGCAGGTAGGCGAGATACAGCAGAATGGAGAAATCTCAGCTCTGGGCCACAGATGTTATCTGGTGGCATTCTTAGCCTCTTGGTTGGTGGAAGCTCACAATCTGTTTACACATTCCACAGAATGTACCCAATAGTCACAACGATATTAGGTCACATACACATGTGGGTAACAAATGGTTATTAAAGGGTCAAGATAATTTGCAGCTAGGTCCTGGACCTGCAACATTCCAAACCCCCCATAATCAAAGTTCTAATCAGCCTATAGCCAAGCAGATGTGTCTTCTCTCCAGGAGTTTTCATCCATAGTTCCCCCTGTTGACTGGGCATCACATTGTATCTACTGGGAAAACTGGTACGTTTTTTTCTTCCATTTGAATGTCTTATTTTTAGAGTCAAGGGCATTGGCAGCTGATTTTAATGAGTTCCTTACATGTTGTTTCTAATTTAACATTGCTGCTTTAATAATTACTGTATCAGGTAGGATTTTAACAGGAAAATTACAATCACTGTCTTCCCAAGCAGAAACTTCTGCAGAAATCAGAAGGTAGAGGACGCCGTTATGGACTCTGTCAGCCTGGAGATAGGAAGCATGTGACTGGGGACCTCACCACGGAAAAGTTCACAAATCTCAAAGCTGCTGCTACCCTCAGTCTGAAACACAGCATAGAAAAAATAAATCTCAGACAGTTCTCCTGAAAGTCACTCACATCTCTGAGGCCTTCTGCCCGCTGCTGCCTCTGGAGAACCCTGGTCCCACCTCTTCTCCCCTCATATCAGCGTCTGTACTCGGATGGTCTCCCCTGGGCGCTCCTAGGGAAGAGGAAATACAACTGCTGGCTGCTCTTCTCCAGAGACGCCTGTGAAGTGGTGTGAGTGATGTTCGCTAGGAGGAAACATCTGGTCCTGCGCTCACTGAAAAGGGGTTGCGGGAAGAAGAGCAATGAACCATCCTTCACCCCTCTTTATGCCGAACCACAGAAGCTGACTCAGTGACGCCCCTTTAGGGCAGTCTACAGAACGAGCGTTCCTGTCACAGCTGAGCAGTTTACATTACTTACTGTGACTCTTTACTGGACACATGAGTCACATGCTTATGCCCCACACATCCCCATTAAAAGCAACAGGCCTCTACAGACCTGGGGGAAATGAGGCAGTCTCCCACTGTCAGATTTCACACCAGCCAAACATGCTATAAATCAAGATGATGTCAACAGAATTGGATTTTTCCAGTAGCAACTGAGCCACATTCAAACAGTCCAAAGATCAACTTTCTATTAAAAATGACCAACACACCACAATCAGCTAAAAGCAAACTAATATCTCTTTCCACAAGTTTAATAGTTTAATAGTTAATTCAACTGCTAATATATATATATATATATTTCTTTAAATGATTTCTTTATTTTTATTTTATGTGTGTGAATGTTTTGCCTACATGAATGTATGCACACCATGTGTTCCTGGTACTCATGGAGGCCAGAAGAGCTTGGGCTTCCTGGAACTGGAGTTACAGATGGTTGTGAACTGCTGTGTAGGTGCTGGGAACTAAGCCTGAATCTCTGTAAGAACAGTAAGTGCTCTAATGGACCATCTCTCCATCCACCAAGTGCTAATATCTTTCACATGCCTTTTTGTTCAGTTTGCTACAATGAGTATTAAGTGATGTACTTGTTCAGGAAATCTTTTGGTACATTCTGACAGGATGGTGGAAGCTTAGGAAATTGTAATATTGTTTTGAGAAATAAACACAGGAATACATGTTTGTTAGTGTAAGACTGCGTATAGCCAGCCTATGTGGAAGGCATCAAAAAAGTGGCCATTTGAATTCTTGATTTTACTTTCTGAACCACTGTCTCATCCATTACAGTTACTACCTAATACACAGTCCAGAATTCTTCCTTACAAATTGCCGTTTGAGTCAGTGTGATTCAGGTGGCGGATGCTGTTTGCATTATGATCCAAAATTTGATTTGTCTGCTTTCTTCCATTCTTCCTCTGTTTCTCTCCTCCTTCCACCCTAGTGGCTGACACGAGTTGTCTTCTCTTGAGCTGTCTTCATTTGGGAACCAAGTGGGAAGGTCTCTGTAGGTACTGGGGTGAGTCCCAGGAGCTGTGCAATAGTGAACAGAGGTTGCCAGAGAAGAAGGGAGCAGAAACAGAGCATGTCAGGAAGGTGATGGAGCATGCCAAGGAGGCAAGAGACTCCAGGTCTTGTAGGGACTTAGAACTATACTGAGAAGCATGGCCTCTGTGCTCCAGGAGTCACCAATGATACAGGTCTTACCAAGTGCCCCGGAACTTTGGTGTTACCGTCTGGGAACTGGGTGTGCTGAGGTAGCTTACCTTCTCCATTCTCTCATATTCTACATAGAAGATGGGTGTCATCTACTTGCATAAGGAACACAGTTGGTGTCACTCACTAAACTGCAAAAATGGAACCAGGTGGGGAGGGCACTGGGAATTTAGGTAGAAAGGACAAACTGCACACACCTACTTGAATTTTGACACCTCCAGGAAAAGTAGAGGGAGGGTCTGATTAGATATAAAGAAGTTTTCATGGTGAAGGCTAATTCTCCAGAGGTTTCTGAACAATATGAGTGAGAGGAACGCCTTGCCATTGCTCAATACAATTGACTAAATACTTTAAAGCCCCCCAAAATGCTAGTTCCAGTTACAGGAGCTTTTTCCATCCTACCTGGGACCTCCCCCCTACATTGCCTGTGTCTCCCTGTAGACCTCTGGGACTTCTCTCCAGCATGGAACCTTTCCCCAACAACTGGTAAGAATGAGGGTTCTTCCTGACAAGAGCCTTGTCTGGGTCTGTACCTACAGCCAGGATGGAAAATCAGTATTTAATTCAACTCTTTTGAAAGCTGCCCTGGATTTGTTTCTCTGTGTTGAGTTTGTGCTAGTCAATTTTGATTATAAACATTTGAAAGCAGTGGTTCTCAACCTGTGGGTTGCTATCCCTTTGGGGTCACATCTTAGGTATCCTGCATATCAGATATTTACATTATGATTCCTAACAGTAGCAAAATTAAAGTTATAAAGTAGCAATGAAATAATTTTATGGCTGGGGGTCACCACAACATGAGGAACTGTGTTAAAGGGTCTTGACATTAGGAAAGTTGAGAACCACTATTTAAAAGGAAAAACCTATATGTATGTTTTATACAAATTTGCTCCCAACTGGTGCATTTAACAGTGAATTAACTGTTGAGGGAACCAGATGGCCTTGGGTATATTAAAAGTTGACCACATTTCATATGATTTCCAGCATTATGGTTGTCAAGGCGATCTCTATAAATGTTCTACATTTAACATTGTAAATGTAAGAGTGACCAGGGAAATCATGTTGAAGGATCTTCATTGCCCTAGACTTAGTTCAACACTGGCTTGGCTTGTCCCCACCTGAGCCAATCTCCTGCTCTTCTTCATTTTCCTCTTCCTAGAATAAGAAGTATCCTCCTGGGAGGAAAGATTTCATTCCTGGACATGGCTACACTCAGAGGCCCTTCAAGAAGGAAGGATTGATTCCCATTCCCTACCCTGGGGATTGAATCAGCCTCCTCCACTGGCTTGCACATAGAAAAGGGGTCCATGTGAGGGCCTCTCCTTTGCACCTGGAAGACATGAGGCCAGGATGTACTAAATAACTCACTCTTAGGTTATAGGAACTAGTTGGGAGAGCTGAAAATTACTTGAAATACTAGGCCCTGAGCCTCAGCCTGCTGGGGATGGATAGAACAAGCCAGCAGGAAAGGACCACAGCCCTGTAAGTCAATCTCTCAGATTACAGAAAATGGAAATTTACAGGAAAGCAGTAACTTACTCCCTTATTCTAGAGGAAACCACATTGTTTGGGTTCAATTTGCTTCCTTGTGATTCTTCTAAACACATAGGCTAATTCTCAACAGTGGCGTGGAGGTTAATTCTCAACAGTGGCATTTGCTCAAGAATTCTAAAAGCCAAGAGACAACTGGAAACACTAGTGTTCCCTGCTCCAAACTTGACTACGTCAACCCCACATCTGAAGTCCCAACAAATGTTATAAACAAAAAGCACATTTCTGCTCAATAAATACCACAAGGTATGTATTTTAAATTCAAAGGTTGATTAGCTCATAGAACAATCTAGAAGAAGGATACTAAGCAAAAGAAAACGCTATAAAATGCAAGTAGAATAATTACATGAAAAGAAAGAATAAAACCCTGAATTCTGAAGTCTTTGTCCTCAAAGTCCAGATAAGTATGGTATTGATAACAAATGTATTTCTTTTTCATTAGTATGCTTGTGTTTACTTTCTTTCTAGTCAGCTGATGACACATCTCATCAACACCCAGATTGAAGCCAAGTCCCCCAGCTTCTGTTTCTCACATTGGTGCCCCTAAAGACCTCTTCCATAGGAAGGCTTGAGGCACACTGTTAGAAGCATGTGGCATACTCCAGGGTTCTAGGAAATACCTTCTGTACAGACCATCCAGGAGACATCCATAGCAACTTAAGAGCTGGACCATCTCTTTCTCCTTCCACCATCAAGCAGGATAACCCCTGGTGCTCATGGAAGCTCCTCTGAAGCTGGGTGACAGGGCAAGAACTACTGTGCAGCCCTTCCAATAATCACAAGATGCCTGGCTAGGAGAAGCAGCCACTGCTGTGCACTTCCTGTGACTCACCTTGCACTGTGTGTACAGAACCCTTTTTCCCCCTCTTCCTTCTGAGAAGGGCACACTGCCTGCTGGAAAGTTACTCCAGGAGGGGAGGGGGCAAGGCCAGCTCACATCGTTTATAAGCACTCTGGAGCCTAGCTAGACCATTCTCTGGTGATTTACAATGTTTGATTTCTCCCTGGGACAGAGGAGTGCTCTGTAAATCAAACCTGTCTTGGTTTGTCAACCCCTGTCAGTGTTTGCTGAGTCCTCAAGTCAAAGGCAAGTTGGAACAGCGTGGAGACCTTGGCATAGGACTTGTTCCCCCCTCTCCAGCTTCCCATTTTGACGAAACAATTCTAGGGTGAGGTTGGCCTTAGGAGTTATTTCTCTGACTCATATTCCCCTTTGCTCTTTTCACACACTCAGAATGCAGCTACTCTGAGTCCCTCATAGCCCTGGGCAGAGAAAGAGGCCAGGGTTGGGGCAGAGCCTTACTAGGGTCCACTCCCAAGGCTGAGAAGACAAACAGGGAGGTGTCTCTCCCAAGCTGATTTCTTTCATCACCTCAAGCCATTTGGGGACACCATTGCCACACACTTCATGAAGAGGCCTCAAACTGGTTCTAGCACTCAAAGATGTGAACAAGCCTACATGCAAAGCTGACAGAGAGTTAAGTTGAGCAAGGAGGGAAGTGGCTAGCTTGGTATCCGTTCTTTTGGGTGATTTGAGGAATTTGGGGGACCCTGCATCTTTTGAGACTTGGGTTAATGTGAAACACAGATCTTAGCCCAGAAAAACATTTGTACAGCCGCCTCATTTCATGCTTTCTCTTTGCTCATCTAATTCAGCAGCCATTTACTCTGTTGGCACTGAGAATGCAAAATGGGAGACATAGTTGTCACCTCCAAGAATCTCACCACTTGGAAGGGAGCAGACACAAATAGCTTTGATACAATGTGCAGATGCTAGCACAAAATAATGTACAAGACGCCATCTTTTCTTCCCTGGGATGCAGACAACTTAACACACACACATGCTTACTCCAGAATACAGGCTCTGTGTCATTAGACCTCTCTGTGCATGCATAGAAAATGTGAAATGAAGATAGGAGAGCTCAGCTAACTGAGAGTGGGAACATAATTTTGCAAGCCCTGACTCATTCAAATGAAATTTTAAAAAAGCCAGTATTGAAAAGCCTTTGAAAGACACAGCACCTGGCCTCCACATAAGAGCTGGTCTGGGTCACTTTCTGGAGAACAGAGAAAATGCCAATTATCCACATCTCAGGATTCCCAGGTTCTCTGTCCGGTACCTTGACTGGCCTCCTGTGATTTTGAACAAGCTTCTGACTTTGTATACCTCAGAAATCCATTGAATAAAATATAGAAATTTGATTGATTGGAAAGTAAATTTGGGTATCATTAGGATGCTTCATCTGGGTGGCATTCATTCACTAATTTATTCATTCATTATGTCTGCATTTAATCATTACATCTATCTATGTTGCTATCTATGGTTTGGATCTGGAATGTAAAAGGCTCGGATCTGGAATGTAAAAGGCTCATGAGTTAAAGACTTGGTCCCTGACCTGACACACTATTGGGAAGTGGTAGGAACTTTAAGAGTTGACACCTGCTGGTGAGTCTTAGATGGGTTGAAACCCTTTAACGGAACTGTGTGAGCCTGATTTCTTACTCTTTATGTCTCAGCCATCAGGAAAAAGCTGTGTTCCAACTTAGACTGCCATCATCATGTGCTGTCTAACCACAGGAACAAAGGCACTGAGGCCAGTAACCTCTAAAACCAGCAACTTATTTACGGCAGGTGTTTGCTACAGCAGCAGAAAGCTGGTCAACACAGTGTCCATTGTTAATAAGCTGATGCAAAAAAAATTATGTATGTGCAAATAAAAGATAAAATACATCTAATCTGAGGAAATTGCCTTATGTATAAGAGACCCAAGTTACCCTGCTAACAAAAGTTCATGAATGATTAATACTCATATTCCAATAAAGTAAATCAGGATTTTAAAGTTGGATTCTGCACCTAGAGGACTTGCAAGTGGCCCCTCTATCCTAGCAACAAGTAAAAAGAAAAAGAAAGAAAGAAAGAAAGAGAGAGAGAGAGGGAGGGAGGGAGGGAGGAAGGAAGGAAGGAAGGAAGGAAGGAAGGAAGGATCAACTCTTTTAAAATATGTAAGAGAGGGTTGGGGATTTAGCTCAGTGGTAGAGTGCTTGCCTAGCAAGCCCAAGGCCCTGTGTTCAGTCCTCACCTCAGCTCAAAAAAAAAAAAAAAAAAATGTAAGAGAAGTGAGTCACTACACCATACAAACAAACAACCAACTGTCCCACAGTACAGAGAATCACAACTCACCAGAGCAGAAAGCCCCACTGTAGCCAGCATCTGTCTACCAGTTACACAAACTGTAACTGGGTAGCTGGAAGCTCAGCAGAAGGAAGTGTGAGAGCACGGACCTCAGTCATGTAGACCTGGCCTTAGTGAATTTTGTCTCCAGAAGCTCAACCGGTTTCTCACAGAGAATTTTGGAGAAAATAGTCTTCTCATGTTTCCATCAGGAAGGACAGGTAAAGAACCATTTTGAAACATAAGGCCAGTACTCAACAAGAAACAACTTATTAAAACTTACAGAGATGTTACCAGAGTCCACCTGGCCAGTGAGAAAGCAAAACACATAATCTATGTATGTTCTCCACCATCCTCCATACTACCTAAGCAGAGAGGGATGGAGAAACATTGTGAAATCCCAGTACAGAGGCACAGAACCACCAAACTAAAGCATGAGTGTGAGAAAACAACTCTGGAGATATTGCAAACCTTTACAACTAAGTAAAAATGAAAATTCAGTTTGCCAAAGCTTGTGGGATGCCGTGAAATTGGTACTTAGAAGGAAATCTACAGCAATTAGAAAATAAGAAAGACTTAAGGGTTTGCATTTGTTTGTTTTTAATATCAAATTGTACCCTAGGAACTAGAAAAACCAGAAATGGATTAAATCCTAAACAAATAGATGACAAGACCCAGAAAAATGTAGAGCATTTTTTAATTAAAAAGGTAGAAAATTACAAAACAATAAGGTAAATTTGATCCTTAGAAAAGTTCAATAGAGCCAGGCAGTGGTGGTGCACACATTTGATGCCAATACTTGGGAAACAGAGGCAGGGAGATCACTTTGAGTTCTAGGCCATTATGGTCTAAAGAGTTCCAGGATAGCCAGGACCACACAGAGAAACCCTGTCTCAGAAAAAAAGAAAAGAAAGAAAGAAAAAAGGAAAGGAAGGGAGGGAGGGAGGAAGGAAGGAAGGAAGGAAGGAAGGAAAGAAGAAAGAAAGAAAGAAAGAAAGAAAGAAAGAAAGAAAGAAAGAAAGAAAGAAAGAAAGAAAAGAGAAGATCAATAGAATCTTAGAGTATCTAAGGAAAAAGAGAGGACATAAATTATTTATTTGTAAATAGATAACAAAGGATTGTTACACATTACCATGCCTGCAACCTTGATTACCTAAGTGAAATGGATGAATTTATAAAAAGACACAAACTGACCAAACTCACAGGAAGAAACAGTCAGAAGAGGCCCAGCTGAGAGAATGAGTACAGTAGGTAATAATAAATAGCCTCTAAAACACAAAGCACCACTCCAGGTGAGCTCACTGCTGAATTCTACAAAACACATACAGAACAGGTATACCAGTTGCCTGCAACCTCTTTCCAGAACATGGAAGTAAAGGAATCTTCCTTAATTCATTCTATGAGGCCAGCATCATCCTCATACCCACATCAGATAAAGATTATGATAAGAACAATGCAGTCTAATCCCTCTTGTTAACAAAGATACAAAAATTCTCAACAAAATATTAGCAAGTTGAATTGAGCAATATATAACAAGATGTATATCTAAGGTAGAAGAGGGATTTATCTTATGTATAAAAGTCTGGTTCAACAGAAATCACAAGACCTCAGCAATGGAATCCAGAAAAATATCGGACAGAATTCTACACTCATTCATAATAACAGATCTCTGTAAAACAGGAACAGAAAAGAATTCCTCAACTTAAGGACTATACATATATACACAAATACACAAATACAAAATTCTACACCTAGTACATGTGACATTAAGAATCTAGAAGTTTTCATATGAGGATCAGAGACAAAGCAAAGATGTCTCATTTCACTGTCCTTTTTCAACATTGCACTGAATGTCGTAGCTAATGCAATAAGATGAGAAAAGTAAATTATGCTTGAACCTCTTAGTAAGGAAGAAATAAAATTACTTTTTCTCAAAACCAATGACTTACTGTATAGAAATCCTAAGGAACTGACAAAAGCTCTTGTAAGTTATAGAAACACTGAGTATAATTTAATAAAGGAAGTTAGTTGCCATAACAATAAATATATATATATATATATATATATATATATTCCACATATAATATATAATATGTATCATATATAACAAATATATGGATGTGTATAATATATACAAATTAAAACACACTAGTCAAATTACCATATATGATAATGAAATACTTTGGTATATGTCTGACAAATTTGTGCTATATGAAGAAATTTATAAAACCTGGATAAAAGAAATAAAAAGAGTTAACTAAATGGACACACAGTCATATCCACTGATGATAGGACTCAATATTGTCAAGACATCATTTCTTTCCAATTTGACCGACAGAGTCAATGTAATCAAGATCAAAATCCCATCAAGTTATGGTTGATATCAACAAATGAACTCTGAAGGTTATATTGATCAACAAAAGACCTATAAAAATCAACAATTTTTTGAGTAAAAACCACAAAGGTGAAGGACTGACACTGCAGATCTGGCTTAAGATCATAAAGCTGTTATAATCAAGAAGAAGAGACAAATAAACCCATAGAACAAAATACAGAGTTCAGAAATCGATCAACATAAAGGCCATCAGCTGATCTTTAACAAGGAAAGGAATGCAACACAGTGGAGAAAAGATAGACCTTTCAATAAGTGGTGTTGGGATAATTGGACATCCATGTGCAAACAAAGAATCTGGACATAAATTTTATACTCCACAAAAATCAATGCAAAATATATCAAGATACATCTATGAAATATTAAACTATAAGATTCCTAGAAGATAGGACAAAAACTTAGGTGACCTTCAGTTTGGGTATAATGTGTTAATTGCAAACCAATGAAACAATCACCCACTGGGGCTTCATTAAAGTTAAATTTTTATGCACCATAAAACAACTGTTAAAATATGAAAAAACATAGATTTAGAAAAAATATTGTCACAATACAGTATATATCTGATAAAGAACTACTCTTGAAAATGTCACCTTAAAACTCAACAATAAGGAAACAAGTAAGCCAGTTGAAAAGTGAGGCAGCAGTGACAGGCACATCACCAAAGAAAATATCCCATGGTAAATAGCATATGAAAAACTGTCCTGTGTCATATGTCATCAGGGAACTGAAAACTGAAACAATGAAATAAAACTACACACCTGTTAGAACAGCCCAAATCCAGAACTAACAACACCAAATGCCACAAGGGCTGAAACAATGGGGCTCTCATCCACCTCTGTAGAGAGGAAAGTATCCAAACCCTTTGGAAGACAGTTTTGTTGTTTCTCACTAAACTAAACACACTCAGACTGTACAATCCAGCAATTATGCTCTTTAATAATTACCCAGCTGAGCTGAAAAGTTTATGTCTACACAAGTACCTTAGGCACAAGTATTTGTAGTATCTTTGCTACAATTGTCAAAACTTAGAAGAAACCAAGATGAACAGTAAAATAAATTTAAGTCAAAATATGAAGAATCCCCAGATTAAAAAAACAAACAAACAAACAACAACAACAACAACAAAAAAGAAGACAAACTCATAAGCTACCTGAAGAAATATCTATGGGGTGAAGTAGTCCATCTGAATGTCAAGCTAAGGCAAGAAGCAGACATGGGACCTTGAATACTAGAGTTGATGATAGGAAGAATTATGATCTATGGATATTCAAACAGATGAAAAAGATAAATGAAGGGATGAGAGAGACAATCGCAACAGGAGTCATTTGGGAACACTAAAAGAAAATAAACATGAACACAAAATTGAAAACTCTAGTAGCAGCTTCATTAGGCAGAACAAAACAAGCAGTGATGTCTGAAGAAGATGGCCATTCATGCAGTCTGTGTCTCAACATTTGCACTTCCTGGCACAAAACCAAGAGAAACAAAGTGGCATTGATAATGTTTACAGTCACAAAGCAAACACTTGGAAGCAAGCCATGTGCCCACCGACAGGAGAGTGAAGAAACCAGATACACTGTGACACAGTACCGTGATGATACAAAGGACCCTTGTAGAGCAGTCAGGACAAACCTGTTACAGCCCCAACCGGCAATCTGAATCTTTACATCATTGTGACTAGAAAACAAAAATAAGTCCAAGAGGCTAATTTCACCGTTTTTTGTTTTTTTGTTTTTTTTCCACAATGTAACAAAGTATTACGAAGTTCAAATACGTTTTAGGAACATCAGCATTCTCTAAAGCTAAGAGATAAAGAATACAAAGTTGAGACTGTCATCCCAGATGAGAAGAAGTATGGTAATATTTTATTTGTACTGAAATGTGATTTTATTTGTATGCTATTAAATAAAGTTTCCTGGAGATCAGAGGTCGTAGCGAGCCATAAGCAGAGTCAGGCGGTAGTGGCACATGCCCTTAATCTGATCACATGGCAGGCAGAGTCTCTGTGTGGTCACGGACATAGCCAAGTGTGGTGACGTGAGCCTTTAATCCCAGTACCAACCATAGAGACCTGGAGGTCTGTATAGACAGGCAGTGACGAGGAAGTCATGTGGTTGGGTTTAGAGCCAATGAGAATGCAGAACAGAAAGGCAATAAAAACACAAGTCAGATAAGAAGAAGGTCTCTCTCTTGGGGGAAGCTGCTGGTGGTAAGCTAAGGCTCGTCGAGGTTCTTGCTCTGATCTCTTTGGCTATTAACTCTGTATTTGCTCTGTGTTTCTTATTTACTAAGACCGTTTCGAATTTCATCTACAAAGAAGGACATTGCTTGATAAAAGTTACTGAGAGTCTTCTCACTCCTTTATTGTATATGTTACCAGCGAATGGACAAGTGCAAGAGGGCTGAGAACAAACACATGACCAACGTGTATCTATGTAATAGTCTTCTGTTATTATGAAAAAGTATGTAAAATAAACATCTTCTAAAAAGGAACAGTTCATTTTGGCTTACAGCTTCAGAGACTTTTTTTCCCCATTTAATTCCTTTTACACAAGCTACGCTCCTTCTAGAAAGACAGTTGAGCTTCAGTTGCATGTCTTATGACCCACTGCATAAGCCATGCAACAATCACCTCAGTCTGCTTATGGTCCCCTTACCTGCACTATTTTTACAGATTGCAATGTATCCTCTAGTAGCTCACCTGCCATTTTAAGAGGCATCAATGTCTCCAGAGGCAAACTCTATTCACCAAGGAGACAGGGCACTCCATAGCACATGGAGAGAAATGACTACCCATAGTGTGCCCAACTCCCAAGGATGCTCCCATCTCAGCTTAGCCTTTTTCATATTTCCTATCATCCATCACAAGAAGTATGTAGCCACCATACAGTGAGAGTGTGTAAGGAGGCCAGCAGAACTCGGCCTGACCTGAGTCATAGAAATGAGCCCCTGTAAGAAGGGCAGGGTTATTTCTTCCAGCTCCCCATAGATTGTCGCTGCAACAAACTGCTAACCGCATTCTGAGAAAGAGCCTATCCAAGGGAGAATACCCCAGGAAGGAGAAGAAGTCTGAAAGCCTATAAAAAAAAAAAAAAAGTTAGACTCAGAGCCCCAACCACAACCTCATGGACACCTACCTCTAGGGGGCCTCTCCCAACCCTCTGATGGAGCCATTTGTCTGTTCTGATGAAGTCTGTACTTTCTGTTTATTCTCTCTCTGTGGCTGGTACTTCTCAGTTCCCTGTCAATCTGTAACTTACTTTACTCCATCTGTAGCTGTCACTTTCTGTCTATGAACTTCACCGTCTTACATCTCCTCTCGGGCAGCCTGTAACTTAATTTCTGTCAGAGACCCTTACCATCCCTACTTTCACTCTGAGGCAGTGGTACTCTTGATGGCAATACCACACTCAAGACCCCTGTAACAGATGCACACCATTCCATACCACATGTGGAAAGGCAACCATATCAGTATTGTCCCCATGGACTCTCCCTCCCCAGGCAGATCATCTTCAATCACATGTCTCATCTCCCATTTCAAGGACAGTGAAAGGTCTCCTCCCAGCTCATTTTTGAGCCTCTTGGTCCCTGTTCTTTTCCTCTGCTTTCTGGGGAAACCATGTGGGGTTTATATTATTTTCTTCCTGATAATTGTGAGAACTTATATGAAAGGTTCCTTGAGCTTGGGGTCACTCTCCCTCTTACGGTCAGAGAACTTCATGTTTGTATATAATATGTTTTGACATTCTAGATCTCACAATCCTCAACTATGAAAACAGGGTAGTTGCATCAAACACCCACTAAGAATACTCCCTATCAACTTTATGTGTGTTTATTAAAAAAAAAAAAAAAAAGACTTAGGAGTCTACTTAGTCCTGCCAGTATGTGCGTGGGTGTAGGAGAATCTGCTGGGTCATGGGCAATTTATCAGAGGCCATATCCCTGATTCTCTCTCCTCCAGCAGTCATCAATTGCCAATAGCTCGTGTGCTAGGGGTGAAATTTGACGAGCCCCTCCCACCCAAGCTGGAGCTTTGCCTGACTTGATCTTGTGCAAGTCTTGTGCATGCAGTGATCATGGGAGAAGGAGGTGAAAGGTCCTAAGAGCCAGAGGTGGTGGATGTACATGAAGACACAGTATTTGCAAGAGCACTGGCTGCACATGACAAAGCTGCCACGTGAACTCACAGCAGCAGTGACTGCACACACAAGGACTGCAGTTCTTTATAAGACAGATTTTAACTATAAATTCAATTTTTTTAAACAGTTATGGGACCATTCAGATTTTCTGTTTCTTCTTACATCCATTCTGGTGATCAGTTTCTTTTGAAGAATTTGTCTACTTCATTCAAGTTATGAAACTAATTCTGGTAAACAATTCATAATGTCCTATTACCCTTTTATTATCTCTGGTAGTAAAATACTCTTCATGGTGGTGTTTTTTTCTGGCATCTTTTCTTGATTAGTCTAAGTAGAAGTTTTCAATCTTATTAATCTTTTCAAAAAACACTTTCAATTTTATTGATTTTTTAATTTTTTATTAACTTCTGTTTTGATATTTTTTATACCTTAATTTTCTTCTTTTTTAAGTTTTATAAAAGTATCTTAGGTAATTGTCCACCTTTTTCTTTGGAATATGCCATATGAAGCTGTCATCTCCCTTCAGTACTGCTTTAGAGGTATTCACAAACTTTTCTTTTCATTTTATTTTCATTCCAGTACTTTCCTAATTTCCTTGAAATGTTTCTGTTTGACCTCTGGATTATTTGTCAGCTATATGTCTAAACTGAAGAGAAAGTTCTCAAAAGAAGGAAAAAATGGCTGAGAAATGTTTCAAAAATTTTGTCATCCTTAGCAATTAAGAAAATGTAAATCAAAACAACTTTGTCATTTCATCTCACTCCAGTCAGAATGGCAAACATCAACAAAACAACCATCAACAGAGGCTGCAGAGGTTGTGAGAAAGAGGGAATTCTCACTCACTGTTGGTAGGATTGCAAACTAGTCCAGTCACTTGGGAAATCAGAGTTAAGAGTCCTCAAAAAGCTACAAATAAATAACAGCTATACTACTCCTTGGCATATGCCCAATGGACTTGATGTCCTACTCCACGGATACTTGCTCAGCCACGTTCGTTGCTCTATTTACAATAGTTAGAAAATAGGAACAACATAAATGTCCTTCAACTGACAAGTGGATAATAAAAACATGGTACCTATATGTAATGGAATACTATTCAGCTGGAAAGAAAAATGAAATTATGAAATTTGCAAGCAAATGGATGGAATTGGAGAAGACCACACTGAGTGAGGTAACCCAGACTCAGAAACACAATACCACATGTTCTTTCTTATCTGTGACTCTTAACTCCGAACCTTCATATGCGAGTATATAACCTGGAGTAACTGCAGAATCCAAGAAGTCAAAAGGGACCAAGGGAAAGGGACAATTGAAAAGAGAATAGCAAAGTAAAAGTAATTTGATGGGGGAAATGGGAAAATGGGGGATGAACTAAAAGAGGGAAGGGAGGTCAACACAAGAGAGGCAGGGAGGAGAATAAAACAATAACAAGACTATCTAGAAAAGTCATAATGAATCATATTATTTATTTATCTAAAATTACATAGATACATATGTCTATGTAAGTACATAGAGAAACTTTAAATGACATTTTCCCACCTAGGCTAGTTCCCTGCAAGAGCCATAGACTAACAAAAACCCAAAATCAAGCATAAGAAATCTCCATATGAGTTGCTGGTCAGGGGATCCAATATAGATTCCCAAATACTATAGGCTACTACTGTTGACCTTGGTTGCCTACCAGAGGTTGAAGGTAAGTCTCTATTTCTGAAGATACCATGCATTTCAGACACAGGACTGGAATGATGTGAGTCTTACCAGAAAGCTTCCTCCCTGAGGACTAGCTCTCGTGGTTCCAGAAGGTACCATGAGAGCTCCCACAGGAGGGAGCAAACAACAGTCCTATCTTGCTAGGAAGCCTGTGTTCTACAACAATGACAAGCACACCATGAACCCTACAGGCCCAATAGTGACACACATACCATGGTGGTACCCTGGGGGGGCCCGTGCTCAGGTTCCTCAGGACTTTCCCCAGCAGGTCTGCATAGGGAGGATGATTAGGACCATGGGCCCAAGTGCAGGTGTCTAAGATGGTCTGCACTTGGCTGTGCTGGGGGGAGGTCTTTTGCTCCATCCCTTGGCATCTCTAAAAATACCCTGGGGCAGAGACAGTCAGGGCCCATTGGAATAGGTTCCAGGCCCCCTCAAGGCTATCCTTTATTTTCTATCTGTTTATCTCCTCACTCTAAATCCTTCTATCTAGTATTTCCTGCTGCTCACACTCAAGAAAACTCTGGGGAGCTGTGGGGTTGGTGGCTAAACATCCTGCAATATCCAACAGCTATCGAACTGGACTTAAGGCTCACTCAACAAAAGGGAAATAATGCCTGGTACAGGAAAATGTAGATGTAACCATCTTATTAAATAAGAAACACAGAACCAATTGCAGAGTTAAAAGCCAAGAGGTCAGAGCAATAGCTGAGAGCTGAAAACCTTACCCTTCACTGCTGCTGCTGTCTTTCCTATCCACAAGAGAGCTACTTCCTGTGTCCTGTCTTTCTTATAGACTTTCTGTTCTGCCTTCTCATTGGTTGTAAACCCAACCACATGACGTCCTTGTCACTGCCTGTCTGTACAGACCTCCAGGTTTTCTATGGTTGGAATTAAGATTAAAGGCATGTGTTGCCATGCTGGCTGTATCCTTGAACACACAGAGATCCGCCTAGCTCTGCCATCCAAGTACTGGGATTAAAGGCGTGCACCACCACCACCACCACCACCACCACCACCACCACCACCCAGCTTCTGCTATGGCTTGCTCTGACCCCAGGGCGACTTTATTAACATACAAAGAAAATCACATTTCAGTACAAATAAAATATCACTGTATTTCCCCTTTCCTATTTTTTTAAAAAAGGAAAAAGTTATAACTCATATAAGAAAAACTATATACAAAAGTACAATAACTATATACCATATATAAGCCATAAATACCTAAAAAATGTCTCGTCCATTCATATTTGACAAATTCAGAGAAAATAATTCCATTATCTATCCAAATGTACCTGATTCACTTTCTATCCTAACTTATATTACTAAATATAAGTGTATTACATTTACATCTCTGTCTGTCTGTCTGTCTTTCTGTCTGTCTCTCTCTCTCTCTCTCTCTCTCTCTCTCTCAATTCCCACCTCAGACGCTAGGGAGCTGTTTTGAAATTCCCTCAATTTCTACTGTTCTATGCAGACTTGGTAAGTCAATCATATCAGATATTTTAATGGAAACTATTTAAAAGAGAATTTTTTCCACATTAAAAAAAAATTGGGTTTTATGTATACATTGGAAGAAAATTGGGCTTTGTTTGAAATTTTAGGCAGTCTGACAATGGAACAACTATATGAGATTAATGTTGATCTAATTATGTACATTATTACTCTTCTTATCCTTATTTTATTATTTAAAAAGATAGTCAATTTAAGTGCCAGTATAAAAATTTTAGAAAAACCTGTTAAACCTGTTAAAATGAATTATAGAGAAATTCAGATTCAGACAGAAGAAATTAACAGTGAAGTTGTTTCAGGATTGGATTATAAGGTTACAGAAAGAAAGCCTATTTTCACACAATCACCCTTAATTTATCCGGTAAACATACAGCAGCTACCTGGTCAAGTGAATACACAAAATATTTGGACTCCAGTTGAAATGTTAGACTTACAAAGGTTTAAGGAGGCAATAGTATCTTATAGCATGCATTCCCCATATGTAAAGCAAATGTTAAACTCCTGGTCAACTTATAATAGGATTACACCACAGGACTGGCAGGAGCTGGGACAGGCTGTTCTGGAACCTGGACAACAGCTCCAGTGGCAAATGTGGTTCAAAGAGGAAGCTAAAAACATAGCAAAAAATGTAGGGATAAAGGTATACAAGTCTTCCAGGATCAGCTTGTTGGAGAAGGCCAATATGCTGCAGCACAAACACAATGTTTATATGACATCCAAACCCTAATTCTATGTCTAATGGCAGCCTTGAATGCATGGGACAGAGTTGAGGAACAAGGAAAGAAAACTGAATCATTTACAAAGGTTATACAGGGCCCAAATGAATCTTTCACAGATTTCTTACAAAGACTGACTTCAGCAGTAAAAAGAATGGTCCCGAATTTAGAAGCTAGGCAGATAATAATTGAATCTTTGGCTTTTGAGGATGCAAATGCAGCATACAAGAGAATAATCAGGTCATTAAAGGCAAGATCTGCACCCTTGGAAGATTGGATTAGAGACACAGTTAATGTTGAGGCTCATGACCATGATAATATGTGGATAGGAGAAGCAATTTCAAGAGGTTTGAGGAATGTCAGATGTTTTGGATGTGGAAAACAAGGACATTTGAAAAAGGACTGTAAACAGGGCACTTCTAGAAACAATGTTTCTTCAAGGAACAATGGCAACAGAATGCCCCTTCCTTCTGGAGTATGTAGAAGGTGTGGCAAGGGAAAACACTGGACCAACAAATGTAGATCAACAAGGGACAGACAAGGTAATACTTTTCCTCAGTCTTCAGGAAACTCCCAGAGGGGCCTCAGGCAGGCCCTACAGTGAATCCAGTTCAGACCTTTCCTGCAATCATAGAGGAGACCCCTTCTCAGAGCAATTAAATAACCAAATGCCTATTGGAATAAACCAGGGTATTCCAAGTAATGGAACAACTGAGAAAGAGAAAACAGAAAATTCAGGAGAAACCATAAAGAAAAATTTTTGGCAAACTTCTATAAATGAACAAAGACCAAAATTAACAATAAAAATAAATGGTGTTTTATTGTCTGGTCTGGTAGACACAGGAGCTGACGTGACCATAATTGCACCAGAATTTTGGCATCCAACTTGACCTCTTCAGGAGGTAAACGTTCAACTGTTAGGAATTGGAACATTATCTCAAGTGAAACAGAGTGCAAGTTGGCTCGAATGTACAGGTCCAGAAGGACAGAGAGGTAAATTAAAACCATATGTGGCTAACATAGTTATGAACAGGTCAAGACCTGTTGCAACAATGGACTACTCAGATTAACATCCCTCCAACCTCAGAAACAAATCATACATAAACTAGCACATGTTTCTGAGAGAAATATTAGAAGGTATTATTCTAATGAATGGTTACCAGCCATCCATATTATACAGGAACAGGGCACAAAAACTGATGATCTTCCAAAGACACCAACAGCTATACCTTTAAAATGGTTAACAGACAAACCTGTATGGGTTCATCAATGGTCTTTAACAACAGAGAAACTCCAGGCTTTAGAAGAGCTGGTAGAACAACAGTTAAATGTTCAGCATATTGAAGAATCAACCAGCCTTTGGAATTCTCCTGTATTTGTTTTTAAAAAGAAATCTGGTAAATGGAGAATGGTGACAGACCTTAGAGCAATTAACAAAATAATTCAGCCAATGGGCTCTCTACAATCTGGAATTCCTTTGCCTACTCTGTTACCTAAGGGATGGCCTCTTATAGTTTTTGATTTAAAAGACTGTTTCTTTTCAATACCCTTACAAGAAAAAGACAGAGAAAGATTTGCTTTCACAGTGCCTACTTAAAATTCTCTTGTTAAAAGATTTCAATGGAGGGTCCTCCCACAGGGAATGTTAAATAGCCCAACCTTGTGCCAATATTTTGTACAACAGCCATTGGAAGTGATATGTAAAAAATTTCCTAAATCTATAATTTATCATTATATGGATGATATTTTACTAGCTGACTCAAATGCAGATACTTTAGAAAGAATGTTTGAAGAAGTAAAGAAAATTTTGCCTTGCTGGGGATTACAAATTGCTCCTGAAAAGATATAAAGAGGAGATTCTATTAATTATTTAGGATATAAAATAGAGCTACAAAAAATTAGACCTCAAAAGGTGCAAATTAGGAGAGATTGACTAAAGACTCTTAATGGCTTTCAAAAGATTATTTGGAGACATTTCTCATCTACAAACTATTGTTGTAGTAAAAAATGATGAACTGAATAATTTGTTCAAAACCTTAGAAGGTGACAAGGACTTAAATAGTCCAAGAGAATTATCATCTGAAGCTGAGAAAGAATTGGCCTTGGTAGAAAAGAAAGTACATGAAGGACACATGGATCGTATCGATCCAAAGCTGGATTGCATTTTGATTATTTTACCTTCTAGGCATTCTCCTACAGGAATATTAATGCAGAGAGAAGATATTATATTGGAATGAATATTTTTTACCAAATAAAAAATTTAAAACTTATGTGGAAAAAATCTATGATTTAATTTTGAAAGGAAAATTGAGACTTCGTCAATTAGCAGGAATAGACCCAGCAGAAACTGTTGTGCCTTTAACCAAAGAGGACATTTAAAAATTATGGACAGAAAGTGAACATTGGCAAAGAGCTTGCAGTAATTTTTTGGGAGAAAGTAACAGCAGATATCCCAAAAGCAATAGAATTGATCTTTTAAAGTGAGCTGATTGGATCTTGCCTCTAATTGTATAGGAAAAACCCATATCTGGAGTTCATACATTTTATACAGATGCCAACAAACAAGGAAAGGCAGGTAACAAATCAGAAAATTTAAGTAAAGTGGTTCAAAGTCCTTATGATTCACTTCAAAAATCGGAATTGTATGCTATTCTGTTGGTATTAATGGATTTTTCAGAACCTCTCAACATAGTTAGTGACTCTCAGTATGCTGAAAGAGTGGTATTACATATTGAGACTGCAGAATTTATCCCTGATGCTTCAGAATTAACTTCACTATTTATTCAATTACAAGATACAATCAGGAAAAGGAGTCATCCTTTATATATAACTCACATGCTATCCCATACTGGTCTGCCAGGCCCTCTAGCACAAGGTAATGATGAGATTGATAAACTATTGATAGGAAATGTGCTGGAGGCCTCAGAATTTCATTTAAAAAAAAATCATGTCAATAGTAAAGGTTTAAAAAAGGATTTTTCCATAACCTGGCAACAAGCCAAGGAAATTGTAAAGAAATGTCTTACTTGTTCTTTCTACAATCAGATGCCATTACCAGCAGGATGTAACCCAAAGGGTACTCAGAGGAATGAAATCTGGTAGATGGATGTGTTTCACTTTGCAGAATTTGGAAAATTGAAATATGTACACCATACCATTGATACTTATTCAGGATTTCAATGGGCAACTGCTTTGAGTTCTGAAAAAGCTGATTCTGTAATCACTCATTGGCTAGAAGTTATAGCCAGCATGGGTATACCTGCACAAATTAAAACTGACAATGCTCCAGCATATGTCTCTGTTAAAATGAAACAGTTTTTTGCTTATTACAATATAAAGCATATTACAGGTATATCACATAATCCTACAGGCCAAGCAGTTATAGAAAGATCAAACAGAACTCTAAAGGACATGATAAATAAACAGAAAGGGGTAACAAAAACTCCCAGAAATAGACTGCATAGTGCTCTATTAACTTTGAATTCTCAATGCTAATGAGAAAGGAACAACAGCTGAAGAGAGACATTATAGAAAAAAACTACAGAATTAAATCAGCCTATATACTTCAAGGATGTGCTGACCTCAGAATGGAAACCAGGATATGTGTTACATTGGGGATGAGGTTTTGCTTTTGTTTCTGCAGGAGAAGATAAGCTGTGAGTACCATCAAAATTGATAAAGGTTCGATTTGAACAAGAGAGGCCTCTTAATTAGAGGAAGTGGTAGTTCATCAACCAACATGATCATCCAATTTAAACTAACTTATACCATTAATACATGCCTTTTCATTTAATCAGATATAACTTGCCATCTCTATCTATCTATCTATCTATCTATAGCCAGATACCTGGGGCTAATGAAGCCATGAATCTTGGAGAGAAACCTGTAATCATCACTTCACTAAATCAGCATAATTTCTAACTGCATTTGAAGTATTTAGTCTTATAGCCACAGGTCAGTGCAGCTTTCACTCCTTAGTAAAGAAACTTTTCTTTGCAAAGGACAGAGACAATGATGTCAAAATGCAGAGAACAAGTGACCATGGCGTACCCACCCTCCCCTCACCTATCTATAGCACATCTCCTGCATTGAAGGCTCAGGGAACATCATGAAAGAGGGGTCAGAAAGATTGTAAGAGCCAGAGGAATATGATAGCTGGTGTGAAGTTGTGTCTCCTAGAAATGTTAGGGAAGCTATCCCCATGAAGTGCTAACAACATGGCTGCATACACAGGACATAAACAAGGATGACACCACAGGCATGATAACATGAAAGAAAGAAATTTTGTGGGGCATCAATTCTAGACAAAGAAATACTGAAAGTAAGAGAAATAATCTTCCCCAGGAAGTCCTCCAATTGGTTATTCAATACCAAGTGATCAGTCTTGAAATCATACACATACAAGTAACAGTATATAAGTGTGTATATGTATATGTATATGTGATACATATTCAACAATTGAAGGAAAAGAGGCCAACAGTTAAAAATTTGAGAGATAGCACAGTGAGAGGGACATGGGATGGGTTGGAAGGAGAAAAGGGAAGGGGAAATGATTTAATTGTATTTCAATTTTAAAAAAGAAAAAAATTATTCATTTAGAGTACCTCTGTATACCATTTTATGGTACAAGGTTTAATTTGTATATGTTGCTTGTTTCTAGCCACCTCACAGAATGGTTTCCTTAATTAATATGTAGAAAACTGATTTTAGGAGAGTACATATATGGCTTACAAGTTCTGTGGAAGTTCAGGTCCTTAAGAAGGTAAGAGAGACCAGGAGTTCAGAGTTGAATACCAGTAGAATCTGGACAGTCTGAACTACATGAGACCCTGTCTCAAGCCCCATCTCTCCCAGATAAAAAGGATATAAGAAAGAGTCAGTAATCTTCCATCCTAGACACACATGAACTGCATGGAAACAAATAATAAAAACAACATTATTGTGGCTTTGACTCATGCTAATAAAGCACTCAGCATGGACTTTCAGCCCCAGCCCAATCTACTATGTGTTAGTCTTTAAGATATTTCTAGACTTCCAATTTTTTCTCTACTCAAGGTATAATCACTTCCCTTTTGATAGTCACATTGGGATTTCTGTCTTCATTGTACCCATCTTGTAACTAAAAGACAGAGCCATTGAAGGTCAAGGCCATGGCCAGAGCTTACAACATTCCAGCTTCCAATGTTTTTCCTGACCTATCAAATGCTGAACAACTCAGACTTCCTATGATAGGCAGCTTTGTGAGTTATTTGTCTTCATATGCCACCTTTGGAGTAAAGTTTAATTTTTTTCCATCAACAACCCAGGAAACATTGATCTAAGAGCAACAGCAAGGCATTTGAAAAATTCTATTCACACAGATTTTTTTTCTTAATTAAAACTTAGTCAAAGTCATACTACATGAACATTAAGCATAATGTGTCCCATGGCAACTTCACTGGAAGATAGCAAAACCCTGTTCACATTCACATCTGGGGGAATTACCCAGCCCATGGTTGTGAATGAGAGGGAAGAGTTTATGGAAGGTCTTTCCACAGTCAGAACTTATCTTTAATTTAGTGTTTAGGATGATAGCCCATATGAGCAGTTCCACAAAGAGGACATTTTTATTAAAGGCTTCTCATCTTCACTGAAAAAAAAAAAAAAAAAAAAACAAAGATCTGAACATTTTCTTTAATCCCTTTAATCAGGACTGAAGCTTTTGGGAATTACAGCCATCCCTTGTTAGATATTAACATGCAACCCAACATGAGCTGCCATCCTACTGTACTTTCTCCCAAGTATATTTAGAAGTATGCCCTTTAACAAAGATGGAGAAGGTACATGTTTGGTTCCTACAGGTCCCCAGAGGGCTGTCTGCAACAACAACAGTGTCGTGCTGTTGGCAAGATTTCAAGTGCTTCAGTTGGGTGATACATGGGTGATGTTCAACTTGGTTGGTAACTGCTTTGTACATTTATTCAAGATGAGCTCCAGGAGCCTGCAGTTAAAATGGGACACTGTGAGGAATTTCACCAAGCCAGCACCTCTGCAATCTTCTAGTGCACAGATATTACTTGTGATATAACCATTTGTCATTTTCATCTCTAAGATAAAATCCTTTCTGGCTTAAAGGCCATGGGTAGTTCAGCGATGTAAAGATCTATATAACCTAGCTTGAGGGTCCCCAACATCTTCTGCAGGGATGGGCAGACAATCTCTGTGATTTGATTTGTAACTCGTATCTTTCTCCAGCAGAAAATCTTTTCCCTCTTTCCCTTCCCTTCTGCTAAATTCTCTGATGTCCTCACCAACTTTGTGCTTGTTGTGGTAAAGGTCATCTCCACCAGTGTGTCAATGACTACTTTTTACAGATACAAGGTCTCCACAGGAGTAGGTTTAAGATCTGAGTAGGTGCCAAGCCCAATGGCTGGGATGCTGTTTCCATCACTTAGAGGTGTTTGGTGGTCCTCAGCACTGAGGTTCATCTTGGAGAAGGAATCTGAAGCTTCCACTTCCTAGAAGTGATTCTGGCAAAGTCCTACTGACTTCCACTGAAGGCAAGTCATCCTTCATTTTTCTCTCCCAAAAGACAATATCTCCAGGTTTCAGGTTTTTGAAACTTTTTCTACATGGCTACTTTATGCTTTTGGTTGTGAGCCTAGCCTTTAACGACTGAGCCACCTCTCCAGTCTAACATGGCTACTTTAAAAGGACCGCTTATATCATGTTTCAGAGAGTATGGTCCTGCATTTGGCCAGAGAGCTCAGGCCAGCATTACATTTGGAGAAGGGGCATTTCACTCAGGCTTTCCAGTGTCCATATGCTCACATAGAGCACCCATGTCTCTGGGTCTCACAAAACATCCAGTTGTCTCCAGGTTCACTAAGATCAGTGAGATGAATCTCTGAGGATGCTAGAAATCCATCTGCTTTTATCCTGAGGCCGTCTCTTCACATTTCCAGGTGTGTTAGCCTAATCTGCACTGACAACTGAGTTTTCTTTTCTGGAATACCCTGAGCCTTGGTAGTTCTAGAGAACATCAGCTGTTGTACAAGTGAATAAATGTCAGCCTAGAATTCTCAAAGCATAGAAAGATTTGGCCTCTATTCACCTCTGGACACCCTAAAAGTTTTTGACATTCTGGAGCTCATGGTCCTCAGCTGTGAACAGCAGAAGGCTGTGCAAAGGCCCTCTGAGACCTCTTCTAGCACTAATGTCGCCTGTGATGTTTATTCTTCTTATTGTCATTATTGGAAACACTAGGGAACATGAACTATACAGGTTCTGAGAACCAGACATGAAAGGTACCTGAGATCCACTAGTGGGGCCCATCTGCTCTGTTGCAACCTCCCCTCCCCCTCTCCCATAATGCTGGCTCAGTGGCATTAGTGACAACAGGTCCTCAACAGGTTGATCCAAAGTAGATGCTTGCACAGCCCTGGGGATTGGATTGACTGGGCTCAGAACCTCTTCGTCTTTTCTTTTCATCTTGTTTTGCCCTTGCCTCATGAGAGCAGTGTGTGCCCTTGCTGAAAACAGCCATAGATAAGCAAATTGGTTCTTGAGGATATGGCTAAGGACATTGTGAAGATGTCCCATTGCCCAAGAAACTCTAGAGCTGTGTTCTCCAGTATGGCAGCCACTGGTCACACGAGTCCCTAAATTGTGGCTAGCCTTAACTGAGATGTGCTATAAGTCATAAGGCATAATGTGAAAAATAAATAATTAATGCATTAATAATAAATAATTTTTATGTTTAGACATATTGAGATGATCATTTTAATGCACTGGGTTAAAAGTACAGAATTAAATTCACTTTTGGCTCTTTTTTAATTCTTCAGTTAGACTATTAGACAGTATAAAGTTCTGGATATGGCCCGCTTTGTGTTTCTATTCTCGAGAGTCGTATCATTTCACACCCTTTGGTGATGGTGGCAAAGCCACTCATCAAGGAGGAACACACTGCAGTTACATATTCACCACCCAGTATGTAACTTAGGCAGCCTATTGGGTCTTCCTCCCATAGAGGTTTTAAACCACGTAAGACAAAACTAGTATTTTTGTGGGTTTTATTTATTTTTTCTTCTTTCTTTCTCTTTTCTCTTTCTAGATCACTGGGGATCTTTAGGGAAAGTGATAACAAGACGCATTAGGTTAGAGAGTACGTCTTTAGGTTCTGGCTTGGTTGTTTGTTTTCCATGAAAGAGAAACAGCGCCATGAGTCAGTTGTTTATCTAGACAATGAATTGCAAAACACCTGTGCATAGCAATACTTTCCCCACCTTTGTTAAAATTAAACACACACATGCGCGCACACACGCACACACGCGCACACACACACACACACACACACACACACACACACATACACATGCACAGAGAGAGAGAGAGAGAGGGAGAGAGAGAGAGAGAGAGAGAGATCTAATTGTCTGGTATGTATTAATGTTAGACCATCTTCCTTCCGGCTAGATTTCTGTATTGTTATTACCATCAGTTATTGTCCCCTTCACTTTCTGTCTCCTGCAAATTTTGTGAACCAGACTTTGCTTACCTCACACAGCAGGAAAAGAATTTGTAAGCTAGATTGGCCTCAGGAAGTGTTACAAATATTAAGTGTGCAGGTGATCGGATAAGGGAGACCTCTGAGGCCATTTGAATAGGAAGAACAGCTTCTAATTCTATGGAGGGAAAGGATGTTGTCTGTCCAGAAGGAAAAAACAACTTTTGCAGTCAGAAATGTCATCTGTTTCTCATTTTGTCCAGGCACTGGCTTTGGGGTTTTGTGTTATCCCCATAGCCAGGACTGGCAATAATGCAGTTAGCTTACCCCATTCTCTCCTCAGAGCCATGTAAGATCCCACGCACTTCTCCATCACACTCAGCACATAGCAAGTTGGGCTCCCAAGTCTGGGAGGAGGAGAACAGGTTTCTACCTAATACCACTGAGAACCCTTTTGGGGTTTCCACAGAAACTATGCCGGGGGTGGGAGAAACAGCTGCTCATTGGTAAGAATCCAATTTTAACACAGATTTCCTGGGAATCACGTCCAGAGACTCCTGTTGCTCTCTCTGCCTCTGGGTTGACTACCTTTTACAGTACACACAGAATGATCTTCCAAAATGCCAATATGACCATATGCTTGAAACTGTTCAAGTAACCCCTGCTCCAGCCCCATAATTTAAAAACCCTTGGCATGTCCTGCAAAACCTACCACACCTGATCCTTTTCTGTTCTTCTAACATCGTCTTTTCACCCAAACACTTCCAGCTCCCATCAGACACTTGGTCTTTTACTTTGGCCTTTACTGATGTGATGTCTCTGATATGCTCACTGTAGTGTCCCACAGACACTCATGAGTCACAGTTCTGTGGCTGCCATATGAAGAGGACAAACACCCTGAACTCAACTCCTGGAATGTTTGTTCCTGCCCCCTATGCCTGAGGAACAGCTTGATGTGTACACACACACACACACACACACACATACACAAGTGTGGAGATCAGAGAATAGTGTGTCGAAACTGGTTTTCCCCTTCCACCATGTAGGTTTCAGGAATTGAACTTAAGTTGTCAGGCTTGGCAGCAAGCACCTTTGCTCACTGAACAACCATCTTGTCAGCCCCATATAGGTGATTTCTATAAAGATATTTTCTTTATTGGTTTCCTACCTGTAACTTCTTGTTAAGTTTAAAAAATGCCCAATTCTCAACACTATATATTCAAAGTTATTTTATCTCCTTCCCTCTCTTTATTCCTTCCTTGGACCTGAGGCCCAGTGCCAATCTGCAAACTGTTCTGGGCTAGCATCATCAAGTACATTGGCTAATCCAAATAGCATCTTAAAAAAAAAAAAAAAAAACCAAACAAAAAAACTAAGGCCTGTTTTAAAGAGTCAGTGTTGCTTGAATTGGGGTCCAGTTCCATCTTCCATAGTGTACCCATGCCAGGTAAATGGTATAGAAACAGGGGAATAGTTTTGTCTTGACAAGCCCAGAGCAGCCTTTTCGGCTGCTGGACATTTTGTCTGAGGCTTCAAAGATGACTAGCTGTTCACCAGGCACTAGGGGCAGAAAGAAACATTCCAAGAGTTAAGAGTTCTTGAGCTGAGGGCTTTTCTCTTCATCTTGGCAGCCACCGAGCAACATGTCACACAATGTACGTGTCTGTAGGACTGAAGTGAACATATTGGAGACGTCACATCAGTAAAGGCCAAAGTAAAAGACCAAGTGTCTGATGGGAGCTGGAAGTGTTTGGGTGAAAAGACGATGTTAGAAGAACAGAAAAGGATCAGGTGTGGAAGGCTTTGCAGTACATGCCAAGGGTTTTTTAATCCTATCCTAAAATTACTGGGCAGGGGAGTTACTCAAACAGTTTGCATGTATGGTCATAGGTCGCACACATAGGCATACACACAAATAAATAAATATAATTTTAAACATGTTTTAAATCATCTTTAGAAGATAGAACAAAATGGAAGATTAGAGAAGAGAAACATGGAGGTGTGTTAACAAAAAAACAAATAGTAACATCACAGGCTCAGCCCCAAGCAGACCAGCTAGTGCACTGAATGGTAAGTAGGTTAGACAACCCGACTAAGAGACGGATACCATCTGACTGGGTGGAAAATGAAGACACAGTGCTGGGCTTCTCAGGAGAATCCACTTTAAAGGTAAAGGAATAAGTAAATCAATGGAAAGCTGGACCTGGAGCCTGTAACCCCAGGAGTCAGGAGGTTAAGACAGAGGGTTGCCATGGGTTTGGAGGTAGCCTGTGCTGCAAGTGGAACCCTCTACTAAACTGATCAATACATAAACCATGCTAACGTAACTCCAAATGAACTTGAACCTATATGACTATCAGACAACTAAAACAAGGAATATTATAGGGATAATAAGGGTTACATCACAGTGGTAAAGAGCTTTGTTCATAAGAGTGACACAAAACCTTTTGCCCTGATTTCAGAGATTCAGAAAAAGTGCCAGAGAAATAAACGAACCTGTCACTGAACTTGAAGATTTCAGTGCCTCTCAATAATTTTAAGAACAAGCACACAGACCATCAACATGGAGCAAATAGAAGATTTAAATAACTCTGTCTGCTAACTTGAGCTGCACAGCATTTCTAAATACACATCCATCCCTCAAGAATAAATACACATTCTTTTAAACAACACTTGCCATGACCTTCTTGGCCATTAATACATTTAAATTTTTTAAGATGTAAAAGTAGGTTCTCAGTCTTAAACAGGATGCCTTCATCAAAACTCTCCTTTCAGGGCTCACGGAACCCTGTGAAGAGGAAGTGGAAAGAATGGAAGAGACAGTGGAGATGGCAGACACTAAGGAAACAGGGTCTTCCAGACACCATGGGACCGGTGCACATATGACCTCAGAGACTGTAGCAGCATGCACAGGACCTGCACAGGTCTAAGGTCCCTGCACTGAGAGGGGAAGTGGACATATGCCCCTACCCCTAACTCAGAAGCTGTCTCCAATTGATAACTGCTCAGTGGCTTCTCACATGTACGAAAACCATACTTAAGGGCATGCCCCACACCCAGCAGTTGATGACTAACACAAAATGAACTCAACGGCATTTTGGGAGGTGTTTTGTCTCATAAGTCTTTGTCTGGGCATTATTTTTTAACTTAAAGTTTTTTGCTTACACATTATGGTTTCCAGTTTTGTGTTTCTATGAGATTCTGTGTATGCAAATATGTGTCTCTGAGACTATATATGCTTCTTGTGCTTTTTTTGTAGTTCTTTTTTCTGGGTTTTTGGGGGTTTTTTTTGTTTTTTTTGTTGTTGTTGTTCTGGGTTTGTTTTTATCTAATCTTATTTTATTTAGATGCCCCCTTTATTTTCTAATGAGAGAAAGAAAGAAAGGGTATGGATTTTGGGGGGAGGTGCGGAGGTAGAGAGGATCTGAGAGGAGGAATTAAGAGAAGGGAAATTATAATCAGAATATATTGTATAAAAAATCTATTTTCAATAAAACAAAGATAGAGAAAAAATAAAAGTAGGTTTTCTGGCCAGAATGGAACTAATCAGAAATTAGTAACAGAAAAATTCCATGAAATTCCCCCCAAATATCTGAAAATTAAACAATTAACTTCTAAAGCCGTGGACTAAGACAGATCCCAGGGGAAAGTAGATTATTTTGAATAGAATGGAGATAAAACACCAACATATTTAAAGACCAGGAAAAGCTGGGGAGTGAATCATAAAGAAAAATATGATCGATGACTTCAGCTACCACTTTAACACACCAGAAAAGGAAGAAGAAACTAAACCTGAAATAACCAGAAGAAAGAAATAAATGGCATCAGGGCAGAAGTTAATGAAGTGAAACACAAATGAAGGGACAGTGAAACAAGAATTGGACTCTTGGAGAAGATGGATGAACTCAATACACTTCAAACTTAACTGATCAGGAACAAGAAATCACAAATCACCAACATCAACAATAAGAGAAATGACTGTACTATATATTCTTTAGGTTCCAAAATATAAGGAGATGATAGTAAAAAAATAACTGTTTACTAATCAATTTGCATTTTAACAAATTACTCAAATTTCTTAAAAAAAAAATTAACTATATGCATTCAAGAAAAAAATGATAACATGAATAGAAGACACACACCTATTGAAGGAACTGAACTTATTTGTTTCTTTTTCTTTTTGTTTTTGTTGTTTCATTTTTGTTTTCAAGATAGTGCTTCTCTGTGTAGCCCTGTTGTCCTGAAACTCATTCTGTAGATTAGGCTGGCCTTGAACTCAGAGATCCACCTGTCTCTGCCTCCCAAGTGCTGGGATTAGAGGTGTGTGCTGTACTACAGGTCAAAGGAACTGGATTTTTAAAAATACCTTTTAATTTACACATAGCAATTGTACATATTTATGACTGTAGTGTGCCATTCCAATGCATATACATAAGTATGATAATTAGATAAGGCTGATTAGCAAATCTGCTATTCTAGATATACTGGAGGATGTTTTCTGTACACTGTGAATATATGTTTGCTGTGGGATGTTCTGTATGTTAAATGTGTTGTTCTGATTGGTTAATAAATAAAACACTGATTGGCCAGTAGCCAGACAGAAAGTATAGGTGGGACAAAGAGAGAAGAGAATTCTGGGAAATGGCAGGCTGAGGCAGAAAACACTGCCAGTCGCCGCCATGAGTACCAACATGAAAGATACCGGTAAGCCACAAGCCATGTGGCAAGGTGTAGATTAATAGAAATTGGTTGATTTAAGATATAAGAACTAGATAACAAGAAGCCTGCCACAGCCATACAGTTTGTAAGCATTATAAGTCTCTGTGTGTTTACTCGGTTGAGTCTAAGCAGCTGCGGGACTGGTGGGTGAGAGAGATTTGTCCTGACTGTGGGCCAGGCAAGACTGGAGAAAACTCCAGCTACATATGTTGTTCCCATTGGTTAATAAATAAGCTGCTTTGGCCTATGACATGGCAGCTTAGAGGTAGGTGGGAAATCCAAGGAGAGAGACAAGAAAGAGAAAGGCAGAGTCTGGAGAGACAAAAGCCACTGCTGCCAAAGGAGCAACAAGATGCCAGCAGACTGGTAATGCCATGGCCATGTGGCAACATATAAATTAATAGAAATGGGTTGAGTTAAGTTATAAGAGCTAGCTATCAAGAAGCCTGATCCATAGGCCATACAGTTTATAAGTAATATAAGCCTCTGTGTGTTTACTTGGGACCAAGTAGGTAGCAGAGATTCGTCCTGACTGTGTGGTTGGGCAGAACCAGAGAAACTTCGGGCTACATACTTCAGTTCTTATATCAGAAACATTCAAATCCTTTCTACTAGCTTTTTGAAATATTCAGTTAATTATTGTCAAGCACAGTTATCCATCCTAATGCATAGATATATACATTAGAGTGCACAGAATATGGAATGGATGATGGCTCTGTGGATAAAGTACTTACTGGACAAGCATGAGGACCTGAGTTCAGATTTGCAGCACCACTGTGCCTGTGGCAGCAGCACCTGGGGTGGAGCCAGCAGGCTCTGGGGACTCAATGGCCAGTCAGGCTAGCTTAAATGGTGAGCTCCAAGTTCAGTGAGAGATTTTACCTCAAAACACAAGATGGAGAACAATAGAGGAACATACCTGATACTGACTTCTAGTAGTCTCTATACATGTACATACACATGGGTGCATGCACCCATACACATACCATTTGCATACAGCACACACATACACATATACCCCAAAAGCGAATTTAAAAGGAAGTTGTTGTTCCTAGAAGAACAATGCTAGAGTTGTCACAGTGCCTGATCTTCAGTCATGCTACAGAGCTGTGGAATCACAGATAGCATGGTACTGGTGTCAAAGCAGATACACAGAACAGTGAAACAGAAGTTGGAAACACGTCTACTGAAGAAAGCAAATAAAGTATAGATTTTTCTCGCTAGTGCACAGGAATTGTACATATTTGTGGGGTACCGTATGGCATCCCAATGCATGTGTGCAGGAAGCAAAGATCAGAGGTGCACAATTGGTAGACCTGTTACTTCAGGTTCACCAAGAGGCACGATCTCAAAAGAATCGGGGGCTGGAGAGATGGCTCCATGGTTAAGAGCACTGGTTACTCTCTTGGGAGACTCAGGTTTGGTTCCCAGCACCCATGTAGTGCTCACACCTGTCTACCACTCCAGTCCCAGGGATCTTCTTCTGGCTTCCATGGACTCAGCACATATGTGGTGAACAGATGGAAATGCTGGAGAAACACTCACACACATAAGAACACAATAAAATGGAAAAGATGTGTCTCCTCCGTGCAACCACCAATTTAACAAAGGTGTCAAAAACACACGTGGGAGAAAGGAAGCCTCTTCATCAATGGCAATGGAGAGGCTGGGTCATAGGGCCAAGTCAGCAGAGCAAAGGGACAAGCTACAGCGTGGAAAAAAGTCTCTGGCATCTATACATCTGACAAACAATTAATGTCTAAAACAAATAAAGAACTCAAGCAGAGCTGGGCCTGATAGAGTGCACCTTCAACTCTAGCATGCAAGAGACAGAGGCAGGCAGATCTCTGGGAGCTTGTGGCCAGCCTGGTCTACATAGTGAGTCCCTGTCTCAAAAATGAATACAATTTATAAAGAACTCAAAACTAAATAACAAAACATCAAACAATCCAGGCAATCAGTGAGCTAGTGGGATGAATAGAAAGCTCTCAAAGATGACATAAAGATGGCCAATAATTGTATTTGATATGTTCAACATCCTTCGAAATCAGGGAAATGCAAATTGAGACTGGATTAGGGTTCTACCACACCGTAGTCAGAATGGCTATTATTAAGCAAATAGCATCAAATGATGGGGAGGCTGTAAGGATCCTTATAACTGCTTGTGGAAATGCAAATTGATCCAGCCACTATGCTAATCAATATGGAGGTTATTCTAGAAATTAAAAGTAGAACTTCCACATGATCCAGCTATACTACCTCTGACCATATACCTGAAGGACTGTAAGTCAACATGCAGAGATTAGGTGCACATACATGCTTATTGCAGCACTGCTCACAACAGCCAACTTAGAGGATGAAGCTCAGTGTCTGTCAGTAGATGAATGGACAAAGAAAATGTGAAATATGTACACAATGGTGTTTTAGTCAGCCGTAAAGGAGAAAGATACATCATTCACTGGAACACGATTGTACCAGGAAATTGCATTAAGTGAAATGAGTCAGACACATAATAACAAATAGGAGCTTGTTTTCTCATTTATGGGTCCTAAAATTCTTTATTGAATTCTATAAAAATAAATGAAACTGGGACAGGAGAGATGACTCAGAGGTTAAGAGCACAGGCTGCTCTTGTAGAGGACCAGGGTTTGCTTCCCAGAACCCATATGGCAACTCCAGTTCCAGGGGATCCGTCACCTTCTTCTGGCCTCCTTGGGCACTACACATACACAAATTTTTTTATTTATTTTTTTATTTTTTGGTTTTTCAAGACAGGGTTTCCCTGTGTTACTTTGGTGCCTTTCCTGGAACTCACTTGGTAGCCCAGGCTGGCCTCTCACTCACAGAGATCCGCCTGGCTCTGCCTCCCGAGTGCTGGGATTAAAGCACAAATAATTGTTTTAAGCAAACTGTTGGTATGTGTGTGAGTGTGTGTGAGTGTGAGTGTATGTGTGTGTGTGTACTTGTGTGTGTGTCTGTGGGTATGTGTGTGTGTGTGAGTGTGTGTGAGTGTGAGTGTATGTGTGTGTGTGAGTGTGTGTGTGTGTACTTGTGTGTGTGTCTGTGGGTATGTGTGTGTGTGCACGCGTGCGCGTGCGTGCATGTGTGTGTGTGTGTGAGTGTGTCTGTGTCTGTGTACTTGTGTGTGTGTCTGTGGGTATGTGTGTGTGTGCACACGCGCGCGCGTGCATGCATGTGTGTGTGTGTGTGAGTGTGTGTGAGTGTGTGTGTGTCTGTGTACTTGTGTGTGTGTCTGTGGGTATGTGTGTGTGTGTGTGTGTGTGTGTGTGTGTGTGTGTGTGTGTGTGTGAAGGAAAGGAGAGACTAGGGAAGGAAAGGACACTAGTGAGAAGGGGAGGGGTTACAGGAAAGGAAAGGGAGGACGAACGGTCAAAGTATATTACAGACTTGAAAGAAACTGTCTCTTTGAGGCACAATACTATGTAGCAGTAAATGCACCAACAGGAATATTCAGAAAAGGATGTCAGAGCTGCTATCCAATTGAGTCTTCTGGCTTCTAAGGCACTGCACGTATGTGGTGCACAGACACATATGCAGGCAAAATACACACAGAGTAAACTAAACAAAAACAAGCCATAGCCTCTAATAGATGAAAGAGTAGTTTTCGACATATTTGTGATAAATGAAACAGAACTCTTAAAACCTTTGTAACTTTGCGGGCACTACTGAAGAGTTGTTTTTCTCTAACATGTGGTCTGTGACTCTCATTTCTGACATGGAGCCCTGAATCCTTTGGGATGTCTTGAGTTACAGGAGTATCATTTATTCTAATGAGGTGACTTTTGATGTGATCCTTAATGGGGGCTAGTCATCCAAAAGACCAACCTTTGACTAGAAGCTTGGGGTTGTCAGCTGTACCATCTTCTGTGAGTGAGTTAATAACTTGTCATTCCCGCATAATTAAAACCTGCACCAGTCCTCCGAGCACCACATTCATAGTTTCTAGGCTGGCAAACATACCCACATGTTGGGGTGCTGCTGCTATTTTCTGTGTTTAAGGTTCTTCTAGACTTTCTTTCTAGCTAGCTAGTCACATGGATCCTTTCTCATTGTCTTTTATTAAGTAACAAAGACGAATTTTATAACCTGAGTTCTGTGAGCCATCTCAGCAAATTATGGAACCCGAGAAGCAGGCTTATGGTAACCCCAACTTATAGCTAGTTACTCAGAAAAATAGGCAACATTGCTACCTGAAGTTGGGGTAGGGGACATTCTTGTGGCATTGTGTCCTTAATCTCTGTGATCCACATTAACACTGATTAGTGTTGGAACCGATTGCAGCCACAAGACACCTGGCACTGCTGGAGAACTCCATGGTGTGGGGAAAACACAGACTCATTCTAAGCCCGGAGGTGGTGGTGTGTGTGCAGGCTAGGGAAAACAGGTGTGCATGAGACATTGGGGATGGAAATGTTGAGTAGACAATTAGATGCACAAGTTCAGTAGGAGTCCAGAAGTGATATAATAACACAACAACAAAGAATGAGATCACCAAAGAAGTGAGAACATATATAGAAATCTGGGGCCCTGAGCAGCCTACACTTAGAAGTTGGAGAAAGAAGAGCTTCCTTCCTTCAGGAAAAAAACAAATGGCCCTTCCTAATTGTCCAGACTGTTACAAGCTCTCTAAACACCATGGCTCACTTAGTGCTGAACCTGCAATATGGATTACAAGTTTAAGGAATTTGCTAAGTATAAAAAAAATGTTAGAACAAAAATAAATAATATCGACAGGAAGACAACAGAATCAAAGCTGCTAGGGGCCAGAGAGATGCTTGGTTAAGTCACTCTCCCAGGGGAAATTGAGTTTGATTCCCAGCATCTACATCGGGTGGTTCATGATGGCTTGTAGCTCCAAGGGATCTGGCACCCTCTTCTGACCTCCACAGGTCCCACACTTATGTAGCATGTGCTTTCACAGACACACACACGTAAATAAAAATAATGAAAACTTAAATTTTCAAAAATCCTGAGAAGAGGATTAAGTAAAGTTGATTCTCGTCACCTGTAAGCAAACAGGATATGATGGTTGAGCCACTTATATTAACAGTTTTGTAAGAATAAAGCAAAGTCACTAGTACTGGGTTACAGCCTACAGCAGCCACACTCAGCTCCTTATGTGGTTGCTAAAATCCAAACTCAAGTCTTCGTGTTTGCACAGCAGGTACCCCTGAGCTATATGTTAAGCCCCAGATAATTTGATTTGCTCGTCTGGGTGCCAGCCCCAGAATTCTTTTCATTTCAATTTAAATTTGGAGGATTCCATACACGAGTATTGTATTTACACCATCTCTACACATCCTTCCAACTTCTCCTTGTACCCTCCCCATTCCCTCTCCATTTCATAACCCTTTCTTCCTTAATTGATATTGTTACCCATATATACATATAGGAAAAGAAACCCCACTGTGTCCATTTAGTGTTGCTCACATGCACATGTGGTTAGAACTAACAACCCCTTGGGATTAGATAGCATGACAGGGACTTGCCCCTAGAGAAGCCTGAGTCTCCATCACTCACCATCCATTGATTAGCTGTAGTTCTTCATCTAGGGATGCAGGCCTGCAAAATACCCTCATCCACATTGGCAATGTTAACTGGAATTGTGAATTATGCAGTTCTTAAGCAATTAGACTGTTGAAATTTCATGGGTGCAGTGTCCCTGCCACGCCTAGAAGACATTATTTTACAATATTTCCACTCCCTCTTCTGTGATCTTTCCCAAACCTTACATGTTTGAGTTAAGGTACAGTTATAGCAGTTGGATTTAGGAAGTCCACAGTCATCTGTTCTCTGCATTTTGACAAGTTTTGGGTCATTGTAAAGTCTCCATATGTTGCAAAACAACAATAATTAAAGCAACAATTTTTAAAATCAGGACTAAGAGTTACACTTACCTGTGGATATAAGGATAGTTATTTAGAATGCAATTAAAATCATGCTAGTTTAGAAAATTGTTAGTAGCAGTGTTGTAGTCTGTGGGGATTGAAATGGTACAGTCTAGGGGTCTTGATCAGGTTTGTTTTTTCTGCCAGTTAAAGAATTAAAAGGCAGGAAAAATCTGGAGCTCAACAGGTAGCACCTGAGAAATCTCAAACACAGCGGACAATCAACAGTTGAAGAAAGGTGTGTTTTGGTGGTGAGGAAACACACCCCTGCAGCAGGACACAGAGGAAAAGACTCTGAGAGCAGAGAGGGACTCTGAATGCTGAAATCCAGTCTCTTATGGAGGACTGGGCGTGTGAAGGCCTCTGAAGAGTCTTCCTCCCTACTTTAGGGTTCATCAGTTTGAAGACAGACAGAATGTTGGATCAGTCCACAGCTCTTGTGAGACATGTTCTGATCCAGACCTGAACTCTTGAGCCAATACATCAGCAGGGGACCTGCTGGTGGGGAACAGAAACTGTCAGGTTTTGTCTCAAGTCAGGAGGTTGAGGAAGGAGCCAGCCATCTTGGAAATTTGCCACTTTCATTACCTACGTATGGCCTCTCTCCCTATTGGTCTGCCTTTAGACAGTCTATCTACCTCCTGGTCTCAATAGGTTGTCCTCTGGGGTCTATGATCTCTCCAGCCACGGTAGTCAGGTAGGTTTACAGTGCCAGGCAGGAATTCCCCCCTGCTGAGAAGGCCTAAAGGTCGATTGGACACCAAGAAAAAAGTACCACTAATGCTCCATCCAGGACACCTCATCAGGACTCACATTGGTATGGTTTGTAGACCTTAAAGCTGGATTGGGCTGTTGATTGCTTTTTCTCCCTCAGCAGCTTGCACAGCACCTTCAGATCCCATGCAAGTTGGGTCTCAGGGAGGAAGCTTCCGGTCAGTTCCAGCTCAATTTCTCCAATTTCTATGTTCTAAGTGTGTGGTATCTTTCAGCAATAGGGTTCTAACTTAAAGTTCTGGGAGGTAACCAAGACGATAGGTACAACCATGCTGTCTAGGGAGTTCACTGGACCTCCGTAACCAGCAACTCAAGGGGCATTTTAACCTGTCTGGCATTGAGGTTTTTGTTAGATAGTTTATGGCTCTTGGCGGGAACATTACTACCCCATGAGGTATAACTACATCTAAATTGTGTGTGTGTGTGTGTGTGTGTGTGTGTGTGTGTGTGTGTGTGCGCGCGCACGCGCGCGCAAATAATGTTTTCTGTAGCTTTTTCAAACATGCTTAGTGCTATATGTTGACCTTCCCTTAGGAAAAAAACATCTTTAGCAACTTTTAGGAGTAGAAATCATATTTCTCCCCTTTGCAGACTTTCATGTACTTACATTACTTCTGTGGCTATTTGCCTATTATTTCTCTTTTAAGACAACTTATCTTTTAATTTATATTCATTTACTTAAAAAGGGATGGTGCTATCAAAAGCCTAAAAGAGTAAGTGGCATCACTGAAAAAGTGAGCAGCCAAGCAAAAAATGAAATAAGTAGCTAGATACTTTTGCCAGCTTTCCAATGGGCAAGGCTGCAACCTGCTTTCTCTTTCATAAACAACATGAGACAATGTTAGGTCACATGCATACTCCCCCAACCCTTTCACTGATCAAGTCTGGTAATAAGTAATGTACCACGTGATTTGATTTTTAAAATAATTTTAAAAGCTCAGTCAGTCATCTCAGTGCCTTTGATCTCTCACTTAAGTGATACAGATTGAAAAATTGGGTCCCTTCCATATCCAAAGTTGAAACCTTCACACCCAAGGTGACAGTGCTGGGAGGTGATTTGTTTGTGAAGGTAAAGCCCTCACAAATGGTCTTGTGTCCCCATAAGAGTCTCTAGGGATATTCAAAATCTCCCTTGACCTTCCCATGTGATACTGAGTGAGAAGACAATCCTCTATGAACCAGGAATTGTTCCACACAGAACCCCTCAGAGGTCTACTCTAAGACTTCCAGCCTCCAGTCTTATGAAGGATAAACTCCTCTGTTTGTTAGCCACCCAGTATGTTACAGTTGTTATTGCTGCTCAGACATGAGGTGAGGGAGAGCAGGTGGAAGATGAGAGTGTACACACAGCAAATGGGAAACCACCTTAACGGAGCAATAAAGGGAATAGTTCTGTTCTTCCTAAGGGGACATGGGGAGCCACAGTGGGGAGGGAGAAGAATGTGCAGATCAGTTCCCTGGGCCTTCTATAAGAAGTTCCCACAAACTCGGTGCCTTTGAACAGCAGAAACAGGTTCTCTCTCAGACCCAGAGGTCAGAAGCTCAAAGTCCAAGTGTTGTGGGACTATGCCCTCCCCATCCCCAAGGTCTGTGGGATGGTGCTTACACAAATTCCATCCAGCTGCCAGTGTGCCTTGGCTTGTGGCACCTGTGTGCAGCCTTCTGCTACTTCCCCTGTATCTCTTCTCTGCTGTCGTACATTTCTTCCTGGATCCGAGTGTCACTCTAACTCCAGAGGACTCACCTGAAGATTACTGGCTCAATTATACTGCAAAGACCCTTCCTCCCAGTAATGTAACATTCATAATTTCTACAGGTTCTGGAATCTGTTCACATCTTTCAACGGGCCATGCTTAACCCACTACAAGACAAGAGGGCAGGAGAGCAATTAGCATAGCAACTTATTAGGATGAAGTCCCCAGTGGAAAATCAGTGAAGTGATTAAATGCATAATGTCAAATATGCCTTTTGAAATTATTTGGATTTCTGCAGTAGAAAATCTCGGATTTCCCCCTAAATTTTGTGTGGTGGTATTGTGTTCCCCGAAATATTGTGCACCCTAATAAACTTATCTGGGGTCAGAGAAAGAACAGCCACAATATTAAACATAGAGGATAAGCAGTGGTAGCATATGCCTTTAATCCTAGCATTCCAGAGGCAGAAATCCATCTGTTCAAGGATCCAACCAAGCATGGTGACTCACGCCTTTAATCCCAGGGAGTGATGGTAGAAAATAGAAAGGTATGTAAGGCGTGAGGACCAGAAACTAGAAGCATTTGGTGGTTAAGCTTTTAGGCTTATGAGCAGCAGTTCAGCTGAGATCCATTCTGAATGAGGACTCAGAGGCTTCCAGTCTGAGGAAACAGGATCAGCTGAGGAACTGGCAAGGTGAGGTAGCTGTGGCTTGTTCTGCTTCTCTGATCTTCCAGCATTCACCCCCAATAACTGGCCCCAGGTTTGATTTTATTAATAAGAACTTTTAAGATTCATGCTACAATTTTGTGTCAGGTTATTGCGAAAATACACCTATATAGACTATTCCTGACTTGTGGCGATTGGTGTGGTTGGAGTATAAACACACCTATACAGACTATTCCTTGCTTGTGGTAGTTAGTGTGGTTGTTAACTTAGTGGGAGTAAGAGACATTTAGGGCTCGTTAACTGCACCTGTGTACTTGGGTGTGCTTGGGGTGCAGGGAGGGGGTATTCCAGAGAAGAGTGACATGTGACTAGTAAAAAAGACCCACCCTAAGTGTGGTGGGTCTGTAGCTTCCCCTGGTGGGTCACCTGAACAAGAAGCCCAAGGGGAAAATCAGGTGCATCCCTGCGAGCCTTTCTTCTTTCTGAGCATGTCTGTCCTGGTGCTCACATCAGACTCCAACTTCTTCAGCCTTTTGATGTGGACTCAACACTAGTAACTGCTAGCAGATGACCCAGCTCCTCTCATGTGTGTGTATGCATACACATCATACACACACACACACACACACACACACACACATTATACTGGTTCTGTCCTCTAGAATAGTGGTTCTCAAATTGTTGGTCAGAACCCCTTTGGGGGGTCACCTACCAGATATCCTGCATATCAGATATTTACATTACAATTTATAACAACATCAAAATTACAGTTATGAAGTAGCAATGAAATAATTTTATTGTTTGGGGGGTCACCACAACATGAGGAACTGTATTAAAGGGCCACAGCATTAGGAAAGTGGAGAACCACTACTCTAGACAACCCTGCCTAATGCACAATGCAACCTTTTCCTGCTCATGCATGAATATTTATATACGTGCATATGCATACATGTATGCCCAGTTTACCCCAAGTGTCTAGTTGAAAGTAGATATTCTTTTCCCTTTCCTAATTGTCTTACTCCATTTTTCCGTTGAACATTTTTAATACTTAGCTATATTATTATGTTTTATTGCTTCAAAATGCTAGCCAATATTGCATTGTATACAAATATAATATATTTTACTACTCGCCACTACATTTCCTAGGACAAACTCCTAAGATTCTTCCATCTCTTTGAGATTACAATCAATGTGATAACTATTCATGATGCCGTCTTGTTTGCTGTGTGAACTTTTCTGCCTGATTATGAGGCATTTCTACAGAAAGTACAATAAAGCTAACTTTCAAAACTGGCTGCACCAATACAGACTTCTAGTCAGAGGAGGCAGAAGGGTGGCTCTCGTTTTCCCCTGTCTTTGTCCATAGTCAGTTTAGTAGTGTGACTTTTCCTGATCTTTGTCAATCAGACAGGTGTTTCTCTTTTGTTTGACTTTTCTGATAATTGTTGTATTAAGCACTTTTCCACATACCTATTGACTACTTATATTTCCTTTTTGTGTATTGCCTGCTTGTAGTTAGAGTTTTCCTGCCTGGCCCACAGTCAGGACAAATCTCTCTCACCTGCCAGGCCCATAGACTCTCAGAACCAACCAAGTAAACACACAGAAACTTACATTGTTTATAAACTGTATGGCCATGGTAGGCTTCTTGTTATCTACTTCTTCTATATTAAATTAACCCATTTCTATTCATCTATACTTTGCCACATGGCTTGTGGCTTACTGGTGTCTTTACATGGTGCTTGTCATGGTGGCGGCTGGCAGTGTCTCCCTCTGCCCCAGCCTTCCACCTCCCTGAATTCTCTTCTCTCTTGTCCCACCTATACTTCCTGCCTGGCCACTGGCCAAACAGCATTTTATTTATACAGAGTGATATCCACAGCACCTGCTCATATACTTTTCCCAATTTTCAATTGATATTCATACATTTCTTGCTTATATGTTAGATGTTGTTAGACTAAGCCTCTGTTTTTCATTCCCATTGTAAATGCATTCTATTTTCTCAGCTTTCTGTCAATGTTTCCTTGCATGAATTATTAAACAGAGATATTTCACTTTAATGTATTCAGATAAACCAACTTTCCCCTTTATGTATTGTTCATGGAGTTCTTAATACACCCAAGTGTCAAAAATATATTCTTCCAAATGTCTTCATATTGACTTTGCATTTTTATTTCCATACTTACATGATTATCTCACATAAATTCTTTGCTTTTTTGGATGAACTAAAATAAGAATTTAAATGAATCCTTCCAAAGAAATTATGTTTCTTTTAGTAAAACTGTTATCTACTCATAAATGGCTAAAAGAAGAAAAAAATATCCCCAAATTGGCCAAAGACAGAAGTAACAATACCACCAAAGGAGCTCCAAACACAAAAGTACACAGACAAACTTACTAATAAACCAGAAACAAAACTGAAGCAAAAAACCATTTTAACTTTCAAATTAGCAGATTGAGAGGTTGAAATGTTTGATGTTGGCAAGCAGCTGGAAGAATAGGTCTTCATAAGCTATTGATGTTTCCTAAGCTGGTGAAAATAGAAAGAAATTAGCCAATATCTAATGCAGTTGAGTTCTGACTACATCTTTGACTTACTCCTCTGTATGGATATGGCTTATATAAATAATCATGGCAAGTCCACATAATCAGAACAATGACTGATGAAGGGAAAGGCTGCTGAACATTGGCATTTAAGGAAATCCCCATCAGGCACAGGCTGATGGCAGTGATCACTAAACAATGATCACACACAAGAAATGCGGACTTGGCCACTGTTAGGAAAATCCATTATCCAAATGTGCAGCAACACCTATAAAAGCAGTCCTAGAGGGGGATTCAGAGTTACCGCACTGTCATGTGCAAATTGTGCTCTCAAGAACACATGTGGATTTATTTTCTTACTATGCAATTGCCCAGTCAAGTACAAAATATACAAAGAAGGAGAAAAATATGTACCATTCACAGAAAACAATAATTTGACAGAAACTGTCTCTAAGGAAACCCAGACAGCAGACTTATTAATCAAAGGTGTTAAACCAAGTGTTCTGAGTGTGTTCAAGGAAGTAAGGGGACCGTAAGCAGAAGCTAAGGGATAGCAGGCAAACAATGTATAAATAGATAAGTAGCAAAGCATTATAAATTATCAAAGAAACATCTAGAGTTCTGAAGCTAGAAATTACAATAAATGAAATAAATCTCACTCAAGAAATTCAGCGGCAGATTTGAGCAAGCCGGTAAAAGAAGCAGCAACTGGAAATTAAGGCAATTGAAACCCCAAGGACCTGTGGAAGACCATAAAAACACTAATATGTCTGTGAGAGTTCTAGAAGGAGAAGAGAGAAAGCCAAAGTGTATGAGAAGAAGTAATGCTAAGTAACTCTTGAAGGACGTAAACTGCAAGTTGAACAGATTTAAAGAGATCTTCTCCAGGACCAGTGCCGTCAGCTTGTTTAAAGACAAAGTGGGCCTAGAGAGCAGTAGGGAGAAGGGGTTCCAAGGGGGAAGGGATCTTCAATACCTTAACTGCTGTTTTCTCACCTAAAACTGCAGAAGCCAGCAGGCACTGAGAAAATACTTAAAGACTGGAAAAACAAAACAATATTCAACCAGGAATTCCAGACCTTCCCAAACCATCTAGAATGGAGGGAAAATTCAGACCTGCTCAGATAAACAAAGCTAGTTGACCTGAAGTGTCCTTGGGCTGAAGTGAAAGTCTATCAGGCAGTGACAAAGCCACATGCAGAAAGCCAGAATGCTTCTAAAGGTGACAGCATAGATAACCTGGAAGTCAGAGCTGTACTTTGTCATTCTTAGTATGGCAGCTTGAAAGGCTGAACACACAAAGCAACCATTATCAGTCTACGTTAACTGGCACAGGTCACATAAAGATAGAATATATAAAAATGGCAATCTAAATCAAGGAGACAGATGCCTCTGATGACAGTAGATCGTGTATGTACTGTTGGGATTCCATAGTGTTTTTCACTGGATTGCAATAAGTTGAAGATGTTAATTGTAATGCCCAAGATAGTCACCAGAACATTCAGAAAGAAGAATTGATTTGCTCTTTGAGAGCACCACCTCTAAATACTAAAACCTTGGCATTAGTGGAGGAATTGAGGACTACTTAAGACAGAGAAAATATAACTGGCTATCAAACATGAGTTTTTTAAATCGGTATCTAAAAGTAAGTATATTAAAAAGCATAGTTGACAGAATGGACTTCTGTGAGTCAACTACACAGTATCTGTAGGACAGTTTAAAGATATAAATAGGTTTCAAAAGAAAGAGAAGATTGGGGTGGATACATTAACACTAAACAAAATAGACTTTAAGTCAAAAATTGTAATGAGGTAAAGTCAAAATATGTTGATGAAGAAGCTAATTGGTGAAGAAGATATAATAATTTCAAACACATATGTACCAAAATAAATAAATAACAGAATTGAAGAGAGAAGCATAAAGCTGTAAACACAATTGGAAGACTTGTGTTCCCACTTCCAATAAAGAACAGAACCATTGGTGTGCTGTAGAAACAGAAGACTCAACACCACACACCCCTTAGTCCAACAGACACAGACAGAACACCACCCAATAGCTAAGTATATCGTTTCCTCAAGTACACAAAGAATATTTTCTAAGGTAGATTATATTTAGGCCACACAACAAGTAGTAACAAATATTAGAAAGGCTGAAGTTGGGTGTGGTGGTGCACACCTTTAATCCCAGCACTCAGGAGGCATAAGCCTGGTCTGCATAGCAAGTTCCATGTCATCCAGGGCTGCATGGTAAGACCCTGGAGGGGAGGAAGGGAGATGAAGGAGGAGAGAGACTGAAATCATACAAACCATCATTCTGGTCACAGTGGAGTAAAATTCAAAAGCAATAACAGAAAGGTCAATAAGAAACAGAAGAAATCACAGGGAAATTAGAAAATAACTTGAGACAAACAGAGACAGAGACACAGCACACCAAAAGCTTTAGGCCTCACTAACAAATTCTGCCAAATGTCAAAGAATTCACAGTAATTCTCAACTCTTCCAAAAACTGAAGGGGATTGGTCATAACTGAAACCAGTGTTGCTCTAATACTAAAGCCAAAGATACCATAAATGAAAACTGTTGACCGATATCTCTTACCAAGATTCACCTAAAAGTCTTTACCAATGTCCTTTATAACCTAGGTGCAAAATTTCTCAACAAATTACTCTCGTGGTGGATTCATTAGTATGTTAGGATTGCACACCATAACTGGGAGTTCCTTCCCAGAATAAGACATGCTCAATGTGTAAGAGTCAATCAGTATAAAACTTTAAATGAGAGATGGAAACGTGATCATCTTGAGTGATGCAGAAAAGGCATTTGACAAAACGCAAGGTCCCCTTATCAGAAAAACAACAAAAATAAAAAACATTCAACAAACTAGGAATAGAAACATACTTTAAGATGATACAGAACACATGTGGAAACCCCACAGTTAACACGGTGGAACAGAAAATTTTTCTTCTAAGATCTGGATTAAAACTAAGATGTTAGATTTTTGCCATTTCTATTCTACACAGTTCTCAAAGTTCTAGACAGAAGAACTAGACAAGACAAATAAATAAGAAGGCAAACAAGCTGGAAGAGACAATTTTCAAGTTTTGTCTTCACAGCTGACAGGATCATGTATTTAGAAAATTGTAGCTATACAAACAAAAAAGAGTAAAACTGATAAAGCTGAGCTAATAAATTTAGTATAATTGCAGGTTACAAAAATCAAAACACAAAAATAAGTTTAAGGGGAACCTAGGGCTATTGTTTTGCTAAATGGATGTGGTGTCAAACTGTCTTCTAAATGTTTACATTTTATACCTATACATAGTTAATGAAGGGACTTTTCACTGATCACAGTGTTCAGAACCAGTGACTGTGCGGTGCTCCACCCTGAGTAGGTCATTCTATCACTGTCTCTTGGGAAGGTTGTGGAAGAGCAGTCAGGCAGAATGTGAGAGCCCTGGGAAGAGGTGGATGCTGTGAAATGAGTGTGACATGGCGGCTGCACTTATGATGCCACAGCAGCTGTGGTAGCCTGAAACAAGATGGGGCCATCACCAGTCCATTCTGAACAGAGGAGGGCCTCCTGAGACCCTACCCCTCCCCACAGTTGCTGGAAGCAGGAGAATGTCATTTTCTTCAGTGGCATTGGCACTGAAAAGTTGCCAGGGATTCAGTAAATAACCTCTCACCCATGGTATGCAACTACAATTAGACTCCGTGGGTCACAGTAAAGCAAATTAAAGAAGGCATGAAAGTTATGGGGCGGGGGGAGGCTGGAAGAGGTTCAGTGGAAGGGGAAGGAGAGAGAATAATGAAGGGGGAGATGACCAAAAACATTACATACACTATAAAGTTGTCAAAATAACATAATTTAAAACAAAATTTGATTTTTAAACATTATGAGCAATCTGAAATGAAATTGGGGGGGGGGGATTCTATTTGCAAGAGTAAAATTCTTGGGAAGAAGCCTAGCCAAGAAAGAGACTTGCTGTCTAGTCACGGATCTATGAAGTATTGCTGAAAGATTAGAGAGGCAACCAAACAGAAGCCATCCTGAGCAGAGGTTTGCCTTGCCAGGCTGACTGGATTGAGAGGTGCCTAAGAGGTGAGGGTAGCACATCTCTGCATCAATGAAGGAGTTTACAGGGAGAATTAATGAAGGTATGACAGGATGGCACAGCCTGAATGTGGGTATCACTACCCTATAGGCTGGAGGCCTAATGATAGAGGAAAGGAAACACACACACACACACACACACACACACACACACACACACACACACATATACATATATACATGAGTATATGTATATATATACATATATGTGTATATATATATATATATATATCCCTGTCTTTCTCCCATTCTCTCCCCTCCCTCCTCTCTTATCTCTCTCCCTCTCCTTGTCTCTCTCTCTCTCTCTCTCTTTCTCTCTCTCTCCCCCTTCCCATCCCTCCCTCCCCCTCCCTCCCTGTTTTCTGGATGCTGTGGGGTATAAGATATTATGTAGTGCCATGCCCTCCCCACCATGATGGACTGAGCTCTCTGATGCCATGAGCTGAGCATAAATAATTCCTCTCTTAAGTCGCTGATGAGTATTTTGGCAAAGCAGTAAAATGTCTGACTAATGTATCCGGTGTTCACAGAATAGAATGTTCGTTCTGCCCAGAATGATGCAGAGTTAATGTGATTCCTATCCTAATGTCATGTTTGCAGGAATAGAAAATCGTAGGTGTGGTGATTTGTATCTGAAACCCCAGCACTAGGAAAGTGACGGGGGAAATCACGAGCTTGAGGCTCTCCTGGAGTATGTAGTGAGTTCAAAGCTAGCCTGAGCTAGCTAGCAAGACCCCTGCCTCAAAAAACAAAAACATAAATTGATAATTGATCTCAACAGAGCCTTAATTGCCAAAGACATCTGAAGAAACTGTTTTGGGTCTCACTTTTCCTGATTTTAACAACAATAACAAAACTACAATAGAATATGATGCCAACATAAAGCTATACATATAGAACAACAGGAAGCCAGAAACAATGATTTTTCAACAGAGTGTAAAGACCATTCAGTGCAGAAAAGGAATTCTCTTCAACAAATGATGTTAGGAAAACTGGACATCACAAAAATAAAGAAATTGGATCTTTGCCTGCTAACTCATACAAATGAACTCAAAATGGATAGATCTCACTACAAAAGCTAAAACTAGAAAACTCTTATGAGGAAAACTCCATAACACTGAATTTTGCAAAATGTCTTTGGTATGATGCTAAAAGCATAGACACCAAAAGAAAAAATGGACTCCCTCAAAATTAAAACCTTTTTGTGCATCAAATGACATTAATAAATTAAAGGATGACCATTTCATTCCATAATTGTGTTGTAAATCTTATGTGATAAGGAATTAATATCAATAATATATAAAGAACTCCCACAACTCAATAACAAAACCTCACAAATGTAAAAATTACTTGAACAAACATGGCCCCAAATAAGATACATGAAGAAAAGATGTTTAACATCATTAGTCATTATGATGTAATTGAAACCACAATGAGTTTCTGTCACACCTGCTGGAATGACTCTACTTTTTAAAAAACAGAAACAAAAAGATCTTCTGTCAAGGATTGAAAGTAGAACTTGGTCATGGCTGCTGGAATAGTGGTACAGACTCTGTGGAAATCAGAATGTTAGTTCCTTCCAAGTTAAGCATAGGATTGCTATATGAATTGGCAATTCCACTCCTGGACTCAAAATAACTATTAAAACACACACACACACACACACACACACACACACACACACACACACACACACACGGATCCAAACAGACAGGGGTTTTTTTGTTTTGTTTTGTAATTTATTCTTCTGTCATATATTGCATCCCAGCTACAGTGTTCCCTCCCTCCTCTCCTTCCAGTCCCCCACACACCTAAGATCTCCTCCACCTTCCCTTCAGAAAGGGCAGGCCTCCCAGAGATATCAACCAAACATGGCATATCAAGTTATATAAAACCAGGCACATCATCTCATATTAGGGCTGGATGAGGCAACCCAGTAGGGGAAAAAGGGTCCCCAAAACAGGCAAAAGAGTCAGAAACAGGCCCTGCTCCCACTGTTGGGAGCCCCACAGGAACACCAAGCTACACAACCATAACTATGTAGAGCATGTATGTATGTAGGTCAGACCCATACGGGCTCCCTGCCAAACACACGGTTTTATGCCAATGCCCATAGCAACATTATTTACAACACCCAAAAGCTGGAAACAATCTGAGTGTCTACCAAGTGACCGGGTAAATAAACTATGCAATACACAAAGTGAGAGATATTATTGAGCCATGAGAGGGATTAAGCTCTGATGTGTGCTAAGATAGGAATAACTGGAAATGAGTGGAATAAGCTAAACACACAAGAACAAGTACTCTATGCCTTTACTCATATGAATGTGTATGATGGGAGAGTGAGACAGAAAATAGATCAGAGGAACCAGAGGCTGGGTAGAGGAGAATTACTGCCTACTGGGTACAGAGATTCCCTTAGGAGTGGTGAAAGCTTTGGGGGTTGAGAGTAACAATGGTCATGCATGATGATTACCTCTAAGTCCAGAACTGTACACTTAACATCCTGAACACAGAGTTAATATTGATATATATAAAACCACAGTAACATATTTTTAAGACGAAGTGATCCTTCACCACCACGATGACAAAAACAGAAATTGTGAAGAGGTAACAGCTTGGGTAAATCCCCCAAACATGATGCCAATGGAAAGACAGACAAGATGGCACACAGAGAGAGGTGAGACTATTAATGAAGAAAGATACTTCTGGAAGACGTCAGGGTGAGAGAGAATTGAATGCAAGAGACCAACAGGCAACTACTCCTGGAGGTGGAATTCTCCAAGTCTTGCTCTGGTGGTGACTGCCTCCCTGGGGGGGGGGGGGGGGGGGACTCTACCACCTAGCTGTGCCCCTCACTCCGGTTGTGTCACACCCACTCCTCATATTTATCAAAATTCATTAATTTGCACTCTTTTATTCCATGTAACTATTAATAAAATAAAAATAGCCCTTGCAGAAATCTCAATCTATGTTGCAGGAACTCTGGCTCCAGCAGTGGAGAGCAGCATTGTGTGGGAACCATTTCCAGCTCCAGAATCCTGACTAATGAGGACCCACTTGCTGGCTGAAGGAGGAGAGGAGATCATGGTTTGGGCAGTGCACCAAACTGAAGGAACCGATGGACTGCCGTGCTGGGCAAGATACAGCACAGACTCCGAGTGCCCCGTTCTTTGTCTGCACTGTCCCGAGTCTCCGGGGAAGCGCCAACTGTTCCTCCCTCCTTCAAGACATGCCAGAATGAACAGACTATGTATGGCACTCACTGGAATTGCTTTCATAGCAGAATTGCCTGTCCTGACACCTTCAAATAAATGGGTTCAATTCTGGAACTGCAAGCCTTCCTTTCATGGCCACCCTGATGCTGCACCCACATCCTACCTTGCCACCATGCAAAAAGCATTGCCTGCCACATCCTGCTTCCCTCCCACAAGGGGCCAGTCCAGGCCTGTCGCTTGTTCCTTCTCCCAATTCTAATCCTGCCCGCCCAGAAGGGGTGCTGGGGGCAGGCCTTGGGCTCAGCTGCCATGGGAAATTGCACTGCCCCTGGTCCCAGCCAGGAGAATTCATTTCCTTGGAAGGAGCTGCTCCCAGCTCCCTGGGGGAGTTGCCATCTCTCCCAGTGACCATGGTTCCCACTTCCAGATGTACCAGGGGACCTCATTTTGCCTCTGAAGCACACTAGGAAAGGGCAGGGGAGGAGATGGAATGGTCACCAGAGAATGTGGTGCTTCTTATGGTAGACAGAGTAGTCCATCTACCAGCACAGGGTTTAGAAGTAACCGAGCCAGCCATCGTATCTGGCCCCTGAGGCAAGGTCAGCTCAAGGAGGTGGACTGATTTGCCCAAAGTGCCATAGCTAGTGCCTGGCAGAGCCAATACTGGAATGTATTCTCCTAGGACATCACATCCCTCCTTCAAAGCCATTAATGGGTCTGCTTTCCTTCCAGAGGGAAAGCTGAAGTACTTAGGGTGACTTCCAAAGAGCCACATGATCTGCCTTCTACCGCAGAACATGGTGACCTCCCTTCCTTCTCCTCCTGCCTCCTCCACCTCACCATTGGGCTCACTGAGCACACCAGGTGACTCCATTGCCATGCTTTGGATGAAGGTTTCCTGCAGGCTTTTGTGTGTTGAAAGCTTAGTCCCTACTGTGATGGTATTAGAAGCTGTTAGCACCTGTAAGAAGGGAGTGGGTAAGAAGTAGTAAGGGGCCTCACTCACCAGGGATTGACATAGTTTTTTTGTTTTTTGGTTTTTCGAGACAGGGTTTCTCTGTGTAGTTTTGGTGCCTGTCCTGGATCTCGCTCTGTAGCCCAGGCTGGCCTCGAACTCACAGAGATCTGCCTGCCTCTGCCTCCTGAGTGCTGAGATTAAAGGCATGTGCCACCACTGCCTGGCTGACATAGTTCTTAAAGGACCCTGAGTTAATTCTCATGAGAACATTGTTCCTAAGAGAGCAACGTTTTAGGATTCTAGGACGCAGTGGCTCCGTCTTGTGCAGCTCTATCAGCCCCGAGGCCTTCACCAGAGTGGCTGTAACCCTGCCTTTGAACCTCCAGAACGTAAGCTAACTAAACCTCTTTACCTTTTAAAATATTCAGCTTCTAAATTTGGTTGTAACCGAAACCTGACTAATACATCCATCTGTTTGTCTAGATCTCCGCATCCTCAGGGTCCTCCCCTCCTTCAGATCTTACTTAAATGACACTTCTAAGACATCAGCCCTCCCTTTTGGCAAGTAATTCCCCACACCATGCCCCTTTTCTTGTCTCAGTACTTCCGGATGGTTAACAATCTCTAATTCCCTTACTTACGGTGTTTCCTGCTTACCCGCCTTTTCTGCTTTCTTGTCTCTGCAAAGACAAGGATTCTGTTTATTCATGGCTGTATCTGCAACATTGAGAGACTTGGTGTTTGCTGAATTCATAATTAAAGTCACCTCTTTCTTTTCTTTTCTTTTTTTTCTTTTTTTTTTTTTTTTTTTTGGAGGGGGGGACTTTGTTTGGTTCTTTGTGTTTTCTGTGAATCACTATATAGCTCAGTGTGACCTCAAGCATTCTGATCCTCCTGCCTCAGCCTCTAGAGTGCTGGAATCACAGGTGTAAATTGCCATGCCCAGTTGGAGGAGCCTCTTTAAAATGCGCATGCGCTGCAGCTTTGCTTGCCTGTCTAGTTCCTTTTCGGAGAGACTTAACAACAAGCACACCTAATGATACGTCTCCTTTTAAAATTGATGTGGCACACAATGGGTGTTTAAAACCTAAACCCCACTCCGGAACCTCGGTTACACAAAGGGATGTAGTATTTTACCACATACCCGAGATTAGCTTCTCTGTCCCACAGGCTAAATCCAGATGACCTAGCCGTACAACTTGGAACGCCTCCCTCTCATTCCCTTCGGAGCTGAGTTTGGCGACTCAGTCATAACGATCAAGAAACAACTCCAGGCCAGGATTCGTGGAAGTCCCCAGGATTAAAACCGTGTGGGCTGTTTTGCTGGTCAGCACACAAGTACCTGTCAGCTTGTTTACACTGGATATGTCTTGAGGTTATCTGGTTGGCAGCCAGCAGGCAGGGCAGAGAGTTAAACTTATTGAAGGCCGAGCTTTGGGTTTTGAGCCCATGACCACTCTTCATCCTCCTGACAACACTATAATACAGATGTTGTCTCCATTAGCTATTTCGGGAAACTGAAGCCCAGAGACAGCAAGGGACTGGCCTAAGGTCGCATGACTCATCCGGAACAAAAACAAAAGACTGAAATTCACATTCTTCCTATAATACCAGGTTTCCTTCTGCAGAGCAGTCGGCAAATGTTTATTCTAAGTAATGAATACCCGGAGGTACAATAGCCAAGACGAAGGCCTGTGCCCGTAACACACACGTTTTTAAGAGTGTGAAGGGTTACATAAAGATCACAGTGTAGAGGGGCATCTATTTAGGACACACAATGAGCATGTGTTGAGGAGACTGGTAGAAGATGCTAAGAATGAGCAGGTGAAGAGGGAAAGAGAGAAGGCTTGGGTGCCCCTGCCTCGGTCCCCACTGTTCTGCTTGCTGGGCGCTGTGGCTTTTCAGCTCCTGTGAGCCCTGTGGCTCTGAGTAGCTTCAGTGTGTTTTCTCTTATGGGTTCACAACATCCCTTGAGGAATGTTAGCTTTCTCACTTTACAGAGGAGAGAATTAACGTTCTCCAAGACCAAATACCTTGCCAAGACCACATACCTAATGTAATGGGAACTCTGTGGCCCCATCAAATCTTTAAGGACTTCCCTACAAGTCCAGGATTCTCACTTGCTGGTAAATAAAGAGAACTACTGTCTTGCTGAAATAATAAATAGCAGCAGCATTCAGAGGGGCAGAGGCTGGTAAGGCTGGACTGGAACTAAGCCTCTTCACTGTTATCAGCTTCCGGAGAATGATGTCCTAGACCTGTAGGAGGGTTTTGAGCCTCCCCCACCCCCAGCTTGGCTGACCACACCTGGTATCTCAAATCTCTATAGCAAGAGTTGAGAATAGCTTGTTTTCCCTCGCCCTGCTTAGGGAGTTCTAGAAACATCTTGGGGCTCAGTGGGAGCTAGTTCCTGCCAGGAGCAGGTATATGGCCGCTCAGAAAGGAACCAGTGTGTTTCCTGGCATCGCCCTTAGCTAAGGAAGAGGGAGCTGGGCTGTCCAGCCTGAGGGGTCAACCAGGCCATCCCCCAAAACACTCTCTCAGCTTACAAACCATAGCCTGAGAAACTTTTTGAAACCTGTCCACCCATTACCACGTCCAAAGAAAGAACACACACCCATCCCAGGGATACAGGCTGCCTGGCATGGAGGGAAGCTTGGGTTTCTTTCCCCCGGGGACATTTCTATCTTCAGACCCCCAGTCCTCAGCCCTTCCCCTACCCCCAGGAAAGGCCTGTTGCATCTTCTGCTGCCTGCTCAGCGTTACTGTTGCAAATCCCCATGATCTGGTGACTCCCTCCATCAGGATACTGAGTGTTGACAACCATAGACCATATAAAAGACACTGAACAAGAAAGCAGAAGACATGACATTGAGTGCTGATGGTTTCAACCAAGACTTGCAGCCCCTCATGAGTAAGGTGACAATTAACTGGTAGGGGATTCCCCTCCTGTAACTTGACACACAGAGCAGACATAGAGATGTGCTTTGTAGCCGCCCAGTAGCCAGGAAAGGTGAGTAATTACTGCTGTGGGTAATTCTCAAAGGGGCCTTAGAGAAAGCACACAGCCTGGCCTGAACAGTGAATCCATAGTAATAACAAATAATAGTAGTACAAACTTTAGAGAAAAGAAAAAAAGAAAAAATCCCCCACAACAACCCTTGGGGAGAGAGAGGGCCTCAGAGCAGTCACCCCAGGTCGGACCATGTCAGGTCAGTAAGTTCTGGCCATAGGACATAGTGAATGCTCCATTAACAGGACACAAGGCCTCTTGGAGTGCTCCCTACTCACTTCTGTCTGCTGAGTACCCAGGCACTCTACCCTCAAGGTCGGCCTTAGCCTGCATGACAGTCTTGACTGCTCAAAACCCCAAGACAACACAAGTGCTTGGAAGGGCAGGGCCAAGCCTCTGTCAATCAGGTCCCCTTGTGGTTAGAGGGATTGCTGCGGGACACTTGGGTTTGGAACTGGAATGTATTCCCTGTGGGAAAATTGAACTTGGGAAGCCTGCTCCAGCTTCCAGCTTTGGACTATGTTGAGGTCTCTTTGCTAGACATCCCAGCAACTGTCCCAGCTGTCACCATAGTTACTGCAAGCTGACTTTCCAAGACCATCTCCTTGAAGAACTCCAAGGACATATTGCTCTTCTAGTATCACATGGTCTGGGATCCTGTGAAGTCTCAGAATGCTGTACCTAGAGCCCAGGTCTCCCAGCCTCTTTGCACCAATACCTCTCTGCCTCAGGAGACTCAGGTGTGGCCAACAACAGGGGCCCCTTGCCTGCCTAGCCTGCGGGTGCTTTCCTCTGCTGACTGGGTGCACAAGGCTGTCAATGGGCCTGGCTCAGAGCTCTGCAGGTGTGCAGAGCAGTGCCAGCTCCTGCCCCTGCCTGTACCCTCCCACACCTCTCCTGCTGTCTGCCATCCAGGCTCCCATCACACCCTCTTGAATCCTGGTTTACTCCTCCACAGGTAACAAGCAGAGTATGAGGCTCATGGGATACTGTGGTATCTCTTGGTGGTTAAAAAAGACCAGACTCAGAATGACTAGCCAACAAGAAGGAAGTAGTATTTGAGCAAATGAATGAATCTCAGGCTCCATTTAAGGGCTGGGGGTATAAAACTGAATAAAATGGCATCTCTTTCCATGTGGGGTTCAAAGTCAAGTTAGTGAGATAGAGTAATTACAATTAGATAGTGCAATCTGTTTGTAGAGACATTTCATCAGAACATGGGATAAAATAGCCATGACTATGTCTTCGCTGGTCATGGAAGGCTCCTCCAGGAAATGGTTTACAGGGTCTCCAGGCAGAGTGTCCCACATATGAAACGGCACAAAATGTCCACACTGGAAAGAGCAAAGTTGATACCCTAGCAGACTGGGGCTGACAATGTTCACATAGCCAGTGTAAGAGCTGGCCAGGGAGAAGGAAAGAGTGGAAGGACAGGCTGACTGACTTGGCTGGATTAGAACATCACCCAAGGGTTAGGCTCTGAATGAGGACTGTGGACGGACAGCCTTTAAGTGTAGTGCATGACTCCAGTGGCTGTATTTCTAAAAGAATTTCTTTGGCAGTATTATAGAGAAAGGATTTAAGAGGAGGGATCTGGAGGCAGGATACTGAGAAGAGCCTGTAAGTGAAGCTCAAATGAGGGAGGGGGCGGGAGGCTCATGAGGACCCTGTGTTAGATCTAGAGTAGGCAGAGTACATTCAAGAGGTACTATAGAGAAAGGACTTGATACCTATCGGGGAGATGGGGACACCTGTGAGGGGAATCTTTCTGCCACCACCTCTGCTGTAACTCTCACACCTCCAGAGGACAAAGTCCTACCCCAGCACACAGGTCAGGCTACACACATCTCAGTGGCTCCTTCCAAATGACAGAGATGTTCATAGAGCCCAGTGTGGATCGGTGAGCTCACGCGAAATAGCGTTGGAGGGGTAGGGCCATGAATACTGAAACAGTGAATTGGGGAGGGAGGGAATGAGAACATGAGCAACTTCTTTACAGCTTATCCTAGGATGAATTCTGACTGGCAGGTCCAGAGAGGTGCCCCTCACATGCCTTCTCTGCTGCTTTGAGCCCACATGCATGCCCAGGCTTTGCTAGCTGCCTGGGCTCCCCTGGGATGACTGCAAGCTTGGGACAGAGGTGGAGCTGAAGAACTTGAAAGACAGAACAGTGAAATCCTGTAGCTTTCTCATCAGCTTGTTGATTACCTTGGAAGAGACTGGAAAGTCATTAGGGGCTTGCTAAGTGACATCACTCCTTTACCTGGAGATGATGGACATGACCTCCAAGCAAAGGCAGATAACAGCCCAGAGCTGACATTACCAAAGAGATTAATCCCTCCATACAAAGCAATTTTTCCTCCTTTTTTTTTTTGCACAGGCAGCAATTCAATAAATAATTAATGCTTGTTAATCTTTTAGCTATTTCTCCCACTGTAAAAAAATTAATTGGTCTTCCATCATCTATTGCATTGTAACCCAGAGGCATTTGGCCTCAGTCCATGCCCCTGCTGTAACACGCCCCTCCTGGTGCTCTCTGGTGTATGTCAGTGGCACTTGGCAATCAAGGACAGCCTCCAGGTTCAGGGCATGAATAGGACTATACAGCTGTGTGGAAGGCTCCTCTGTAGAGCTTCACAAAAACATCGCCTCTTTCTTCAGGTCACCTGGGTAGTCTGTGAGTACTTGCTCTCACACACCTCCTTCTGGCCTGAAACTCTCGTGCTGGAAAAAATAAGGAAGGACCAGATGAAAGATGAGGGAGGCAGCATCTCTCTCGAGGTCTTTCAACTGGAAAGGGCAAACGCCCCAAAGTGTCTTTCTGACTTTTGACTTGTTTTATGGGAAAAAGACTATCAGATTCCTAGATGAGATGGGGAGGGTCAGGACAGGAGGGAAGACCCCTCCAGTGTCGTCATTCCTCCAGGCCAACTAATACGACTTCATTTGAAATCACGAACCAATTATACAACACCCTACAGGAAGGCCTCCTAGATTAAACCCAGTTCCCAACTGGCCCTTCATCCTCAACAACAAAGTTCCATCAATGACTTGTCTTTCTCCATGGTTTTCTCAAAGCTCTGGGAGAGTAGTCACGCTTGTCTATTTCAGGAGCAGCTATCCTGCAGATCCAAAGGTCAAGCAGGACAGTGGTTCCTGTCTGAGTCCCTTGCCTGCAACTCTTCTTGCTTCTAAGTGTTGTATCACTTAGTTTTCTCCGGTCTTGGGGTCACCTCCGGGAAGATGTCTCTCTGCCCAGGCTGCTGAAAGAGTCACATTTGAAGATGAATGCTAGGCAGTGATTGCAAACTGCAAGGCACTGAGTAAATACGAGTGTTCTCGGCTTTGTGGTCTGTTTGGTCCTCTTGCTCTGGAACTCTCCATAGACACTCTTGGGTGAAGTCTGAATTCCAATTCCCTAACTGCTGTCCCTCTCTCTGGCTTCTTCAGGAAGCCTGATGGTAGAATACCACAAGACAGAGTGAGGATGGCCCCTTAACATGCAGCCATCTTCCCTTACTGGTGGGAAAACAGGTCCACGCACCAATGTAAATGACTGGTTGTGAGGTGCAGTTGACACCAGCCTCCTAACTCCACCTTGGCATGGGATCCCTTGGCAGTAGCATTTCTGAGAGCATTCCTTGTGCTGACCATTCATTTAAACCTCACACCAGTCCTTGACGATGAGCATAGTTACCATCCACATCAGACAAGCAAAGATAAGATAAGCATTGAGGGAACACAGAGTTAAAGGTGTCAGTGCCAGACTAAAGTAAACCTAGAGTCTGTTCTTCACCAACTGAGTGTGATGCCCCAATCCTCTATCCTCTAAAGACTCACTCTCTCTGGGGAAGAAATTACTTGAAAAATTAGTCCATCAGCCATGGAGTCACTGAAGGAGAAGACCAATCCCTGTCTTCAAAAGCTTGCTCATTCTCTCATCCTTCTTACTTCTCTTCATCTTGTCTTCCAAAACAACTAAGTCCTACATGCATTAATGGACCTGAGCAGGACAGGCATCTGTCTATGCCAAAGGTGTGGAATGATGCCCAGAATGAGGTTTCAGAACTCAAGCAAGGTGAAGTCATCCATGCAAGAGAAGCCACAGGAGTCTAAGACACCTCTACAGCCTAAGATAGTCTGGAGAATGTCCCTGTGGGAACCTCCATGACCCCTCCCAAATATGGGATGCCAGAGCCTGAGCTATACAAAGACAGTATTCACACAGGGCAAGAACAGCATAGGATGCTGGGAACAGTGGGAAGAGGGTTTGGACACAAAGGTGAGGAGGGCACCTGCATGTGGGAGAGGGGGCAGCAATGCTGGGAGTAATGTGGAAGGTTATCCAGAAACATTGCTGTCTGCAATACAGCAGGAGCCAAAGCTTTTCCTCATGGTGAAGCAATATATATATATAAAGATGAGCACCATTCCACTCTCAGCTTCAGTGAGATCAGCTCTCTTAGGTTCCACATGAATGTGATCAAACAGTATTGCCTCTGACTTATTTTCCTTAATAATAATCCCCAGTTCCATCCATGTTGCAAATGATAGGATGTGATACTTTTATGGCTGTCTTAGTTAGGGTTTCTATTGCTGTGAAGAGACACCGTGACCACAGCAAACTCTTATAAAGGAAAAGCATTTAATTTGACTGGCTTACATTTTCAGATGTTTAGTCCATTATCATCATGGTACAACTTGATGCATGGTGGCATGCAGGTAGATATGGTTCTGGAGAAGGAGCTGACAGTCCTTCATCTTGATACACAGACAACAAGAAGTGATCTGAGACACTCACCATAGCTTGAGCATAGGAGACTTCAAAGTCCATCCCCACTGTGACACACTTCCTCCATCAAGATCATGCCTCCTAATAATGCCACTCCTTCTGAGCTTATGAGGACCAATTACATTCAGACTACCACAATGTCTCAATAGTATTCCATTGTGTGTATACACCATCTTGTTTTTGTCCATTCATTGTTTGATGGACGTCTTGGCTGGTGGCATATCTTGGTGATAGTTACAGACATCTCTTTGTTTGCTTTGTATGTATACCCAGTAGTAGGCTTTCTGGTGGTCCACTTTTAATTCTTTTAGGAATGTTTTCTGTAGTGGCTATATTAATTTATACTGCTGCAAACAATATGAAGGGTTCTTTTTTCTCCTCCTTCCCACCAACACATGTTATAATTTGTCTTCAAGACAGTAGCCATTTTTGCTGGAGGGGGTCAGGATGTACTGTGGTTTGTCTGTGTGGTCATTATCTGAGGTCCAGGAGATTAGGAAGAAGAAGAGACAGGGAGATTCATCAGAGGTAGGAGTGAGAAACACTACACAGAAGTTAGACTTTGATAAGCAATATGCCCTAAAAGGCCAAAGGGTGGGTTTGTATGCATGGAAAACCATATGATACCTTATTAGTAGTTATAAATTTTATGTTTTATGTGTCTTTTAAAAATAAAACCTTTAAAAATATGATCACTGTAAACTAAAATGGGTCTTTAAAGATGGACTATTATATAAAAATCTAACAAAGTGGTTTTGCCCTTTTGTCTATTCTAAGCCTGGAAGGGATACCTTTCACCCTTATAGTACTTTTGATGATGACTTTAATGTTGGTTCTCTGTTCCATCATTAGTTCTCCCATACTCCATATCAGACATTATTAGCATGAGTCACTCTATTTAATAATAAGTGGGTACACATTCTGCTGTAAAATTTTTATATCTTATTCAAAGGGAAAAGTGTTAGAATGAGTCTGGCAGTGTTGGCTGCTGTTGGAGACATCACTGTAAATTTGTGGATTCAATACCTAGCACTGTTGTCTAAGGGAACTGTTGCTTTCTAGGAGAGATAAGCTTCTTTGAGAAGTCCCAATATGGAAATATAAGCTCTAGAAAACTTGATCTGAAAAGAAACTAAATGATGGTCATGGCAAATCTTCCTTGCTCCTCATAGATGATTGCTGTGGAACAATCTCTGTACACTGAAAATATGCATTACTCTCATTGGTTAATAAAGAGCTGACTGACCTACAGCTGGGCAGGAAGAGATTGGGTGGGAGAGCCAGACTAGGAGGATGCTGGGAAGAAAAAGGGTGGAGTCTGAGAAGTCACTAGTGGGACACAGATAAAGCAGGAGATGAACATGCCACGCTGAAAGAAGGTACCACCATATTGCAGGAAGTAGACAAGAAATATGAATAAATTTAAGTTGTAAGAGCTAGTTAGTAGCAAGCATAAGCTATCGCCTGAGCTTTTATAGTTAATAATAAGTCTCTGTGTGGTTATTTTGGGAATGGCCCATGGGACTCAGAAAGTCCACCTACAAATGATGCCAGATGAAGGGATGAAGCAACACTATCATCTCCTCTTGTTTCTACCCTTCCTAGAGCACCATCCTTGTAAAGTACTGTCCTTCAAAAGTTCCCCAGCCCTTCCTCATAGGCAGGCCTGTTACTCCCCAGCCTGGGTAAGCATTCAAATTGTCCCAAACCCGAGTGTCACCGCAAGCCACCAGGAATGAACTAGATCACTTCAAACACAGCTCCCCAAGTTCTTGGAGATTCTGGCAGCTTGGGGTGACACTCGGGTTTGTACTGCTGAAGAAACCCTGGGAAGGAAAAAGCAGAAGCTCAACATGAGCGTAGCATGCCCCCTTTCAAGACTCACTGACAGTAACCTGTCTAAATTCCATTCCACCAACCTCAGGACCTCAGTGTGCATAAGTAACCCCAAGCAGCAGGATGGTTACAGGCTTTAGCAAAGCAGTATGTGATTCCAGTGCAGAGGAAGTGGAGATACTTCAAACCTCCACATAACCTTTGTAGATGGCATACAGTCATTCCACACCATCAGCAGATTCCAGCTCTGTCTACAACCTAAAACATTCACCTACCTCCAAGACAGTCACCAACATCCTAGGGCTACTGAAGTCTGACTGGTTGCTTCAAAATGGATGGAACCTTCTCCAGCAGATCCCACCAAATCTTCCATCAGTAATCTGTAGTCATTGCTATTTCCAACAATTACATACAGAGCCCTTGACTAGTCAAATACAAAGTTTTAAGGGGGCCATTTGTGTCTTCTGGAACACTCTCATTATACCCAAACAAAGGATAAGTGTGTGGACAAGAAGGCATGAAAGCTTTCCAACATAGCCAAAGAATTGAGCTTGGAAGGGTGTATCCATTACATCAGATGGGTGATATATGTTGACCAAAGAGCAGAGCATGACCCAGGATTTGTGTCTGCATCCCTGAAGAAGGGAAATAGTACAGGATCAAGAAGCTGAGGGCCATATCAGTGTTTGTGTCTCTGAAAGATTCTGCTACAGAATTATGGCATAAAAACTATAATATTCCAATGGGCCAAAGACTCGTAAACTTCACAATTTCATAATCTCCATTTTGTTTTCTGGTGGCACTCTCCTGGAAATGAAGCTTCAACCTGAGAGAATGAGACCACTGAGGCAGGGCAGTGGAGGTGCAGAGGACCAAACAAGCCAGCCTGTTAGCACCTACAGGTACCATCATGTTCTCCGCCAACCATGGGAGCAAGAACTGACATCCAGCCTGACTCTGTCCCTTGTTTACTGTGTGGTTTTAGAAGAGCATTTAACTTCTGTGAACCTTGAATTCCTCTTCTTCTGTGAACTGGAGATCAGAGCATCCGCCCTACTTAGCTCAGAGGCTTCTGTAGATGAGGCAATGCACAAAGCACTTTGTCAAGGAGAAAGCCTCAGTGAGGCACAATAAGCTGTTGTTTTCCCTCTAGGTAACCAAGCATAGGCCTCCTCTCTTCTGCCTCCTCGCCTTTTGCAGGCTGGCTACTCATCCTATTCATGGACTCTCAATGGTCTCTCTCTCCTCTGCAGTGCAGGCTCATTCCCAACTTGTGTGAGTCAACCACTGGGAGACATCTCTGATTCTCATCCAGGCCCTTTGACCCTGAACACATGAGTCTCACCCTTTGGGCCTCCACGGGTCATACAGGGTCATACAGGAGACTCCTTGTTCTATCTTCTACATTTTTCTCTTGCCTCAAACCTTAGAGCCAACCAACTGTAAGAGGAACAAAGTCTTGACTGGAAAATTTCTTGTTCTATGGAGTCTATAATGCTATTGTTTACCTAGCCTATTGAAGTTCTGTTTTCTGTAACATACTTTCTTTGTATCTTGTCCAGAACTAACTTGCCCAGAATCCAGACTGCCGAAGTCAGCAGGGCCAAGCCACAGACCTCCTGGATCCAGAGAGAACCAATGCTCCATCCCACATGCTGAAAAGAGAACAGAGAGTCCGTTCTCATCCATCTTCCCTTGCAGGCCCCATGCCTGAGTTTCCCTCTTTCTCCAAAGAAGAGATCACAGGTTGTGAAATACCATGATGGAAAAACAGCCACAGGGCACCAGCTTAGCAGGAGTGTATCCAAAACCATTATGTCATGAAAAGTTTCTTTCCCCAAGTACATGCAGGCTGTTTTCCAGCAATTATCCCAGCTCACTTTTTATAGAGAGATGGGGCTAAGGAGAAGGGGAGGAGGGGTTACACCCCAGAAATGCACAATCCCCCATTCATGTCTCCTGGCTCCAGATTATCTCACATTAGTAAAGCGTTTCTTCCCCAGCCTGAGGCCCTGGGCTCTCCCCAATCTGTCCCTTTCACCAACACCCTTTTACTCACCAAGAGGGATTTTGACATGCAATTTGCTAAGTTGGTGTTTATCATATTTTGCAGAGCCTTGCTGGGAATAAGTTCCCTCAAGACAGGAACGCAAACCATTTATCTCTGTGTAAGATAAGCAATTGGCCTGGGCACCCTGGTGTGGAGCAATTCAACTGGGAGATGTTGGTGTGATGGAGAGAGAGGGACACCAGTCCGAGTTCCATCATAAAATAGCAAGTCATGTGCAGAAGCTAGGCACGGTACTGACATGCCACATAACAAACCCAGTAGGCCTCTAAAAGGACTGAGCTGTCGTATATCTGTCTAATTCAGCTGAACATGGTACCTTTGAGGCAGGGATGAAACTAAAACATGTTAGAGCCATAATGTCATTGCTGTAGAACAGAAATAAGGAAGGTCACTATGAGGTTGCACAGAGGAGCAGAGGCAAAGGTAGGGAGAGGCAGGTGTAGAGGATGATGGAAGACGGGAATCTTCTGCAGTTGATTTGAAACAAAATCAGCACAATGATTGGCTAATCAATATACAGACTAGTTCCAGTGGCCTGGAATCAACCAGCTAGAAACTTGAAGGAATAAGCCTCAAAAATGAGGTTACCACCTCCTCTTCTGTGGCAGAGAGGCTCAGTGGCAGCATGGACCTTTAGAAATCTGTGTGAGTCAAGAATGGCCATGATACATACAGCTAAACATGGGAGTGGCAGAGAGAGCACCTGGATTGCCCTCCACATCAATGAAGTTATAACTTGCTGCCACAACAGCATTTATTCTGATGGTTTTCATAACATGAGATCAGTAGTCTGTTTTAAGACCCTTGTAGAGTGTTGGGGTGGGAGGGGGTACATGAATATTTTTCATCCATAAAAGAAGAACTAAAGCCTGTCATTTGAAGCAGTACAGATAGAACTTGGGGCAGAATGTCATTCAAAACCAGCTAGATATAGAGAGACAAGTATCGTCAGTGGGTCCTTTCACGTCCTTGAAACCTACAAAGACTTGAAAGTTGGATGAAGAAGAAGGGTTCCTTAGGACTGGGAAGGGGATGTGAAGAGATAGACAGAAGGGTGGGGAGATGTGATCAATTCATGTAACCTTCAGTGATGTGTGCAAGAACAGTAAAAGAGATGAAGAGCCCATGGAGAATACAATTACCTGGCTTCCAGGCAGAAGCTCTGGGTAATTTCAACAGCCAGGGAGAAAGCATTGCTTCTCCTACCTGGAGAGTGTTGGATTACAGCAAATTACAGCTTTATGAAAGAACTTATAATGACAGCACATATGCAACTTGATCATACAAAGTGTGAGAGGCAAGAGTCTGGCCATGAGATTTCTTTTCCTGTGTGCAACATAGCTTTGCCAGCCATATCTTTCTGGGGACAGCGCCTATGGCAGGGGGAATTCCCATACTGCTCCAACCCTCCTCACAAGACATTAATATTAATGCTTATGCTGATATGGTATAGATATCATTAATAAGTTTCCTGGTTTCAACACCACAAGCAAAAAACAGGGAAAGTCCCAGGCACAGAACAAAGTTCGTCGAGATTACATCCCCTCACACTGTTCTCAGTTATTTCTTGGCATCAACATCTAGAGAGCCCAGGTCTTCTGCAGAAGCCCTCTGAAAACCTTCCATGCAGAGTGGAAGGACAGAGTTGGAGAGCCCTCAAGACTAAGATCAAAGGGGACTGAGTTCGTTACTTCGGTTCCAAGATTAGCACAAATACTTTAGCGTTACGTTTTCCATGCACGAGGACATTCTCTGAAAATAATGATACAGCATAAAACCCAAGAAATTAATATGCCTATATTACCATCACCTGATCATCATAGCCATTGAGATTGTGCTAACTGTTCCAATAATGCTAGAGCCTATAAAACCTTTTTAAATTTTTTGTATGTGTAGGTGTTTTGCCTGCATGTTTGTGCACCATGTACAGTCCTGGTGCCTGAAGAAGCCAAAAGAGACCATTGGATCCCATGAAACTGGAGTTACAATGGCTGTGAGTCATCATGTAGGTGCCGGGACTCAAACCCGGGTCCTCTGCAAGAGCAGCTGGTGCACTTACCTGCTGAGCAATCTCTCCAGCCCCTCCCTAGTTTTCTCCATCCATTCTTGACTTTCCTGACTGGTACCTTTGAGACTAGGTGAGTTATTTGTGACTGATTCAGGTGATGCTTTGGGGACAAGAGGGTCACACATGAGCTCTCATTGCATTCTCATTGATACTGTCACTACAGTTGACCTTCCATCAGCTGATGTGAACTTGGATCACTTACCTCAGGTGCCTCTCCAAGTTCTCTACTAAAAAGTTGCTCTTTTTCTCTTTGCAGAAACTAAGAAAATACATCTCCATCTAACCTTCACCACTCCTGGCCCATCCTAACATCCTTGACACTGCTTCCTGGGTGAATTAACTACCATGATGAATGCCTGGTAATTTTCCAATTTTACCCTTCCTTCCAAGTGCTTTGGTTGGAAGGAGACTTTCTTTCTTTATTCATTTGTATTTGCACCTGTCTGACTCATAGATTCCATTTTATCCAGTTGTATAGAATCCATTACTAACACTCATTTTCATGACGCATAATGACAGGCATGGTCATTGGGAGCCCCTTCAAGCTAGCTCCTTTATGTTCCCACCATGTTGGAATCATTCTTTAAATACTTCCTGATTTTCTAATGCAACCAAACATCCCAGCTACTTTCTGGACTTTTTCAGCCATAAACTTGGAGCTGGTCATTTCTCAAAAGAGTCTTGGCTCCTCTTAGTGAAGAAGGAATTCAAAAGCTAAGATGTAAGCATTAAGCCTGCTTATCTCTATTGGAGTGTTCTTGCCCCCCAATCCATACACACACACACACACACACACACACACACACACACACACACACACACACACACACACACACACACACACACAAAATCTACTGTAACAAAAAGTAGATTAATAGTTCCTGAAAGTACATAAGAAAAATTTATCAAAGTTTGTACAAAAGTTACATTGCAACCATATGCAAATCAAACCTCAATAAAGCAGTAAAGGAAGAAGGAAGCATTTGCAATCTGGTGAGGTTTGGAAGGATGCAGAGAGAAAAAGCCACACAGTAAGAAGTTAATGTGTGACTTTTGCTGTGGCTTCTGCCAGTGAAAGCCACCAGAGATAGATGTTTGTCTCAACCCTTGAGGAGGATCCACGGAACATGGCAATAAAGAGGGTTAGGACTGAACTCACTGTAGGAGTTTATGATTGGAGGGGTAAGGAAGTGAGGGCTCACTTGATGTTGGACTGTGAGTAGAGTAAGCTCTGAGCTCTAAAGCATGAGAGAGAGGTGGAGGGTGGATTTTCTACAAAAGGTCACGTAATAAATCTCATCTGGAGGAAGTAGAGATTGACAAGGACAAAGCTGCATTTGGAAAGAATGAGAAAGTGGTCATTATTTTTCCAGTCAAATGGGACAAGTGTTCATCATTTTTCATGAAGTATAGTAATTTGTTTTTGTTCTCTGTTAGACATAGAACAAAAGTAAGAAGTGGCTTGGCTTGGCTTCCTTTCATCATGACCTTGGGGTATTCTGGGCTTGGTTTTTTGTGTGGTTGTATGTCTCTAGTAGGCTCAGCTGTAAATGCCAGGTCAGCTTTTGAATGTGTGGACGCTACCCCCACTCATGTCTCTCTATCTCTGTCTCTCTGTCTCTGTCTTTCTCTGTCCTGTTTCTCCTCTCTCTTGTCTTTGTCTCTCTACCTCTCTGTCTCTTTCTGCTACAGACTGTTATAAGCTATCATGAGGAAGCTAGAAATCAAACCCAGGTCCTCTGGAAGAGCAGTCAATACTGATGAGCCATCTCTCCAGCCCCTTGTCTTTGTTTTTGTTGTTTATTTGTGTGTGTGTGTGTGTGTGTGTGTGTGTGTGTGTGTGTGTGTGTTTTGTTTTTGGGTTTTGGGTTTTGAGATGGAGTCTTATATAGCCCTTGTCTCCAACTCACCACATAATGGAGAATGACCTTGATTGAACCCCTGATGATTGTCTACCTCTATCTTCTAAGTACTGAGATTATAGGTGTGATCCACCACATCTGGTTTATATGGTGCTAGGAATCAAATCCAAGACCTGTGCATGTTGGAGCTAGCACTCTACCAACTGAGCTAAGTCCATGGCCTCTATAACTTAAAAATTTTAAAGTAGTCAGACACAGAAGGCACTGACCTGGGTCCAGAGATCCAACATAAAAGCTGAACTGGGACAGGTACCCTTCTTGGGGAATATCAAAGAGAGACTATGAACATAACCATCTCTCCTGCTCCCCTTCTCCACCTCCAGAGGAGCCATAGCAGAATTGGGAGTGCAGAAAGGAGGGTATGGAAATCAAGCTCCTTCAGGGCTGCAGTCTCCCAGCTTGATACAGACCCTGCCTCAGGTCAGAAGTGTTTAAATAGTCCAATGGACTTGGCTCTGTAATATTCCAAGAGACATTTCTCAACATTTATGAAGACCAGGGAAGTTTCTGCCTATGGTATCAATGAGAAGAGGAAAGAAGGAGAAACAGGTAGTTCCAGGCCAGCCTGGGCTCCAGAGCAAGACACTGGCTTAAAAGGGGGAAGCGGGGAGTTATTGCATTAATGACACACTCATGAGCCAATACTGATGCATTATTATTGACTAGCACCCATCTTTATATTAGGGGTCGTCCTCTGTTTGCAGCTTCCTGCTTTTGACAGTGTACATGCCACACATCTACCCTTACAGTGTCATGCAGGATACAGTCATGAAAAGTCCTAAAATCCATGCACTCCACCCGCTCAACCCTCCCCAGTCCCACCTAGAACCAGAAACCACTGACATTTCTGGTTTCCGCAGGTGTTGCCTTTTCCAGAATGTTGGACAATTGGAAATCACACAGTATGTAGCCTTCCTAGACTGGCTTCTTTTACTTGACAATATGCATTTCAATTCCTGTGCGTCATCTTGCAGCTTGAGACTTCATTACTTTTTAACCAGTGAATAATATTCCACTGTATGGATGAGCTATAGTTTATCCATTCATCTACTGCAAGATATTTTAGTTGATTCCAATAGGGCAATAATGAATAAAGCCGTTATAAACATCACTTGCAGGCTTTTGTGTAAACCTAAGTTTTCAAGTCCTTTGACTAAATGCCAAGGAATGTGACTGCTGGAGATTACAGTAGAAGTGTGTTTAGTTTTGCAAGAAACTGCCTTCCAAAGCAGCCAGACAATTCCACATTCCTGCCAGCACTGCGTGAGAGCCTGTGTTGTTCTATATTCTTGCCAGCACTTGGTGTTGCTGGAACTGGACTTTAGCCATTCTCATGAACGGGCAGTGGTATCTCATTTATTGTCTTACTTATGTATGTTTTAAACCAATTCTCCAGAAAAAAGGAAAAGTTTGCTTTATTTGTAAATTTCCTGGTGTTCATAGTCCCATGGTGGAAATATAAATAATGTAGCCATTATGAGAAACTGTAGAAGTTCTAGAGAAAATAAAAAATAGAGCTGTCATATGACCTGTTGTCTAGTTTGCCTTTCAAAAGAAGAAAACTTCCACTTGAGACAACATGAATGAGCCCAGAGAACATTATACCAAATAAATTAAGCCAGATACAGAAAGACAAATGCTACCTGATCTTTAAAGATGAAACTCATAGGAGCAGAGAGTGGTGGGTAACTACTTTGTGGACATGGGGAAATGATATGATGTTGGCCCAAATGTATTAGCTTTCAATTATCAGTGAGCTCTGGAGATCTGAAGAAGTATCATTGTGAGCGGTGTCCTATTGTATACTTTATGAGAAGAGCAGACTATCTCTGTACTCACAAATAAGGGAAAGTGAAGCTGTGTCAATGGGTGTTTTACCTTAGTTGAATTCATTGTTTTACAAGGAATTTTGCATGTGTTTATGAAAATACCACATTGCAGACCTTGAATGTATACATTGCTATTTGTCATTTATAGCTCATAATAAGTGAAAAATCAATTTTTTTTTAATTCCCACTACTCCCGGTTTTGAGCAGCCATGATAATACCACTGAATGCAAAGCTTTTCCCATGTGGGACTCACCTCCCCACCACCCAGTATGGGGTTAACATCCTCCATAGCCCTCTTGATGACATGCATTAAAGAATTTCCCTGGGGGGCTGGAGAGATGGCTCAGAGGTTAAGAGCACTGACTGCCCTTCCAGAGGTCCTGAGTTCAATTCCCAGCACCCACATGGTGGCTCACAGCCATCTGAATGAGATCTGGCACCCTCTTCTGTATACATAATAAATAAATAAATCATTAAAAAAAATCTCCCTGGGTATCATGGACTAGACAACACTACTTGACTGAGGGTCAACATCCTTACTGTAGGAGCTGTGTAAGCAGCTTCCTCCCTCTGGAGATCCCAAGTTGATTTCTGTCATAATGACAAGGGTGCACAGAGAGGCAAGTAGACATCTAACAATCACTGTCGCTCCCATCAATGTGCCAATGCCCCAGTGGATCTCTGGAACCCCAGAAAGCTTCCCACAAGTCATATGAATGGGACTATCCCCTGAAACTAAAGCCCTCCACCCATGCCTTCCCCACTATTCTTCTTGTGCTACTGAGGGACCTTGTTCCCTTTTCTCCCTTGTTTTCCATGTTTCTCTTGTCCTGGGTAGAGTTTAGCTGGTGACCATTTGGCAGTTTGCTTAATTGTGACACTGTGTCATACATGCTGGCCTCAAACTTGCCGGCAGAGTGTTGGGAATACAGACGTGTGCCACCACACTTGGCTATTGGAAGTATGCTTGGGGTAGAGAAATACTGATCTGAGAGGCATGGGACCATCTTCATCCCCTCATTCCCTCGTCCAGTGTCTTCTTCTGGACCCTAACTCCTTTGGATCATCCCCACTGAGGCCATTCTTTGTCAAGCCCAGTAAGGCTTCTGTGGCACCTACCAGGGCACCTGACACAGGTGCTGAACTTTCTGAATTAAGAATATAATTGGACACACATAGGATTATCTTTCAAAACCTCCATGGGGTTCAATTATATAGCTGGTTATCCTCTTCCTGGGACACTTTTTAATGATTGCCTGGTGAGTTACTGTTCAGCAATTCTTTGAGCAACACTAAATTTAGCCTTTTTATGTGAGATTATTCTTTGAAGTGTGACCAAATGAAACTTGGAGCCACAAGAATAAAACAGGTGCAGCCCTGAAGTCCAAGAAGGGGTGTGTGGGCAGGACTCCTGGGTCCTGTGCCCAGTTCTGCCCCTGTAATCCTTAATCTGCCTTCACAGACGGGACACTTTAGCATAATTAGTAACCAGGATTAGCAGGGATGATCATGCCAGAGAAGTTATTTATTTGAAAGAGAAGCAGCTCTCCTCAGCCCAGAAGGTCCCCGTCAGTGGCTGCCCCCTGTAAGCGCCCTGCATAAAGCCTGATCTGACCTCAGGCAGATTGCACAAGCCCTGTGAGATTAAGTTCCTCATCTGTTACCTGAGACCACAAGCCTTTCATGATGGACAGGTGGTCTGGTGCTGCGGGAACAGCCATGGGCTAGAAGCAGACAACAAGGAATTTAAAACTAGTCGTCTCCGTGGGTGCCATGTGACCCTGACTAAGCAAACTACTTCATTTGAACCTGTTTCTCTCTCCTTGCTAAATAAGGATGCTGAAGGAGGAAGAGGAGAAGGAAGAAGAGGAGGGGGCGGGCTAGAAAGCTGCACCCTGACTGTTGAAGTTCCCTTGCTCTAAAAATGCCCTTAGGGCTGGCAAGATGGCTCAGCAGGTAAAGGCGCTTGCTGCCAAACCTGATGGCCACATAATGAAAGGAGAGAACTGACATCAGTTGTCCTCTGACCTCCACTTGCACATCAAGGCACGCACAAGTGTGTGCACACACACGCAAATAAATAAACAGATGGATAGGGTAAGGTAGGGTAGGGTAGGATAGGATAGAATAGGATAGGGTAGGATAGGGTAGGGTAGGGTAGGGTAGGATAGGATAGGGTAGGATAGGATAGGATAGGGTAGGATAGGATAGGGTAGGGTAGGATAGGATAGGGTAGGATAGGATAGGATAGGGTAGGATAGGATAGGATAGGGTAGGATAGGATAGGGTAGGGTAGGATAGGATAGGATAGGATAGGGTAGGATAGGATAGGGTAGGATAGGATAGGATAGGGTAGGGTAGGGTAGGGTAGGGTAGGATAGGATAGGATAGGGTAGGATAGGATAGGATAGGATAGGGTAGGGTAGGGTAGGGTAGGATAGGGTAGGATAGGATAGGATAGGATAGGATAGGATAGGATAGGGTAGGGTAGGATAGGGTAGGGTAGGGTAGGGTAGGGTAGGGTAGGGTAGGATAGGGTAGGGTAGGGTAGGGTAGGGTAGGGTAGGGTAGGGTAGGGTAGGGTAGGGTAGGGTAGGGTAGGGTAGGGTAGGATAGGATAGGGTAGGGTAGGGTAGGGTAGGGTAGGGTAGGATAGGATAGGGTAGGGTAGGGTAGGGTAGGATAGGGTAGGGTAGGGTAGGGTAGGGTAGGACAGGATAGGACAGGATGGGGTGTAGAATAGAAATGTTCTTTAAAAACCAAACAAACAAAAATGTTAAACCTGATATGAGCCCAAACTTATTGGCCTTTGAGAAACCAGTCTTCCAACACTCTGTGGTGAGTACACCTCTTTTGAATAGCTCATCTATACATGTTGTCTGTGTTCTGACCCATCCTCAGCCTCAATGACCACACACACACACACACACACACACACACACACACGCACGCACGCACGCACGCACGCACGCACGCACACATGCATGCACACACATACACACACTCAAAATCACTTCCACACAAACAAATTCCTAGAAATTGAATACAGGGCGAGCGCTGGGGGAATGAGACTTTTGTCTTCCTGCTAGTTTGCGCCTACAACCTCCCAGGCATAACTTTTATTTCTCTTGTTGGTTTGGTTTGTGGTTCTGAGGATGGAACTCACGGCCCAAGCATACTAGACAGAACTCTGCTCTGGCCTCCGTGGGAGAATGGGCAGTCCCTCTCCAAATCTGCAGTTCAGATTCTGGCTCTGCCAAGGGCCACTTAACACTTTGCCTCTGACCTGAAGCACTGATCAAAGTCTTTCTCCCACGAATCATTTCCTTCCAAAGGAAACACTTTTAACAGGTGACTTGCAGGAATGTCTTTTCTCTGCCAGCCATCATTCAGTGGTCACAGCAACTCTTTTTTTTGTTTTGTTTTGTTTTGTTTTGTTTTGTTTTTTGTTTTTGTTTTTCGAGGCAGGGTTTCTCTGTGTAGCTTTAGAGCCTTTCCTGGAACTCACTCTGTAGACCAGGCTGGCCTCAAACTCACAGAGATTGCCTGCCTCTGCTTCCCGAGTGCTGAGATTAAAGGCGTACACCACCACTGCCCGGCACAGCAACTCTGAAGAAGTGCAGTTTTACAGATGGGGGATCTGAAGCTCAGAAATGTCACCATCATTGCACATTGACCAGGCTGGCCCCTTGCCCTCTGTCTGCTACTGAAGAGCCCATGAGGGCTGGTCCTGAGGAGTCTCTGCTTCCAGGGAGTTGTTGCCTGCCACCCCTACTCCACAGTAATAGCAGAGACTTTCTTATCACCAAGTAACTGATGGGTCTTCCAGACTTCCTTCTCTGGGAGAGCAGGGCACCACTGCTTAACAGAGAGTTGGTGTTGGGAAGGACCCCATATGCTCTCCCTGTTGTGTTTGTAATTCTGTATCCAGTCCCCTCCCCAACTCCCTCCTTCTTCAGCACCAGCAGTTCCAAATATATTTATATATCCATCCCCTGGATAGTGAAGAGATAAAAAGACAAAAGTACACAGGACAGAAAGAGAAGCAGCAGATAGTACATTAAATAAAGTTAAATATGGATTTGCCAACTGGACTGGGGGTGTGGTTCAGTGGTACAAGTCTTGCTAAGTGCGTGTGTGACCCTGGGTTCAATTCTAGAAAAATGTGTGTGTGTGTGTGTGTGTGTGTGTGTGTGTGTGTGTGTGTGTGTGTTGGTTCATATCTGCAATCCTTGAACTAGGGAAGTAGAGACAGAAAGAATCAAGAAGATCAAGACCAGCCTCACCTACACAGTAAATTCCAAGCCAACATGGGCTACACAGAAAGACCTTGTTGTCAGGCGGTAGTGGCACATGCCTTTAATCCCAGCACTTGGGAGGCAGAGACAGGAAGATCTTTGAGTTCAAGACCAGCCTGATCTACCGAGTGAGTTCCAGGACAGTCAGGACTACACAGAGAATCCTGTGTGGGGTTGGAGGAAGACCTTGTCAAAAACAAAATAAACAACAATTAAAAAGGCAATTATAATTCTAATGAAAGGGGAAAGTGAGACTACATCTCAGAAACAGGTACCTAAAGACTCTATCTTTGGAATTCAGCATTTCTGTTACAGGACTTCCTGCTTGTAGTGATGCCCACTTTTCCCAGCAGGAAGCGAAGGGGGGAAGCAGAGAATGTTCTGGGCGTCCCAGTGAATCATTCTAAGATTAAGGACTAGCTATGGATCATATACAAAATGAACACCAGCAAAAACGTTGACAGCCGCCTTTCTTGTCTAAAACTAGAATCCCCAAGGCCAAGGTCACGGTGAGACACAGAATAAGTGATAGTGAAGCTCGTGTCTGGGGGTTAAGTGGATGGAGATGCAGTTATGATAACACCTTACATTTGCACAGCACCTCCATACACATCCAGAGCATTCACATCCATCACTCCATGTCCTGCACTACATGTGCTGGAGTTAAGCATCTCATTTGGTGACCAGTACCACTTCCTGCCCTTCTGAGAATGTATGAAAGGTACCCATTTTGATTTGACTCACACTGCCTCTTTCTATACAATAGGGATGCTGATGGTAGGCATCTCATAGGGTGACAGGGGGACTAGGTAAGATACTCATTCATCCAGGAGCACTGAGGGGAGAAAGGAAATACACACAGCAAATATACCATATTATATATTACAGAGCCAAGGTACCCAGCGCCTCAGAAGCACCCAGCAAGCCTGGGCTGGTACTGTTTCTACCTCGAGCACCTGTGAGGCACATTTGTGCCCGGCCTGTGTTTCACAGGTGTGCTATCAGCAGCCCAAAAGATGATAGACCTAGTCAGGGACACACAGATGGCAAAAGCCAAGCCAAGCCTCAGAACTAGCTTCCGACTCTATGGGGGGTTTCCTGAAGGTTTCCCTAGCCCTGTGATCCGTGAGAGACCCGCGGTGGAGGTGGTGGAGGAGGAGCTTGGCCTCAGAGAAGCTGCAGCTTTTCCGAAGCCCAGAAAGAAGCAGACTCTTCTTGCCGGAGGACCACTGGACAGCTGACAGCAGGAGCGGAGGCTGCCTTGTCCTCCAGAGCCCCGCAGTCTCACACTAAGGGTTCCCATGGTAACCTGGCTGTCAAGGTATCGGGACAGACAGACAGTGCGCTGGCCTGCTGCACTGACTTTCCACTCAGCTTATCCCTTCAGGCCTGGGGCTGGGAAACAATGAACGAGGGCCACAGAGAGGCTCTGGCCCCCTGTCTCATCCCAGCCTGGGCAGAGCCACAGGTATGCAGGGCTAGAAGCACTGGGCAGGGTGCCACCAGTCAAGTCCTGTGACACCAGCCTGGCCCTGCCTAGCCACTCGGCCATACAGGAAGGGGACAGACCTCAGGCACACCCTGTTCAGAAGGAGGGGGACTTCCACACAGAGCCTCAACAGGCTTCAAAACCAGTACCAGTATCATTTCGATCCTAGGCCACGGTGGCCACCATGAAGGGCTCTGCCTCTGCTGGATGTCCAGCTGCTCCTGGTCAGCTAAGGCTATCTTCATCCTGGTTTTCTGTAAGTCCTGGCCTGGCCACTGAAACTAGCTGAGTCACCCTGGACATAAGGCCCCTGCTACCTCTGGACAGTATCTGCTGTCTTCATCCCCACGTGTATCAAACCACCCACTGGCTCTTTAGAACTTGCTGCTCCCTCCAAGGAATCCCCATTTCCCTAAGGCTAGTCTTTTCTCTTTCCAGATTTCTCTCCCATTCCTTCTACAAAACCACATATGCAGGTAGGTTGGAATGCAGCTCAGCAGTAGAGTACATGCCTTGTAAATACAAGACCCTGTGTTCTGCCATTGACACAGTAAAATAAAATAAGAATGTAAGTAATAGGCTAAGCAAACACTGAAATGAGGTGTCAACCCTGTCCGTGGATCAGAAGACTCTATGACATCTTGACGAGCTTCTTTATGCCACATGCCTACCTGCCTAGGTCTTGGAATTAAATTGTTGCTGATGGTAGACCCCTGAATGGCATCCGGCACCACCCAAAGGTCTCTCCATTGAGAGAACTTCCTCCCCAAACTGTAAGACAGGTCCAACACCCTCCTACAATCTTTCCCACTCAAAGGAGAACTAAGCAGGCCCTGGCCTGCATTTCAACCTAGTCAGCCAGGGCCCTGTTCTCCAACAGACCATGCCTAACCTCCATGTGAAGGCCAGGGTTTCCTAGTTCTTGAGAGCAGAGTGGAAATGGAATTATATTCTGCTTTGTAACTACCTTTATTTCTTTTGAGTTTTACCATAGAATTAAAACAACAAAACATGTACAAAGTAAAAACTAATACTCCCTGATGCTCCTCTTTCTTAATCTCACTGCCCTGAAGAGTCCAGTTAACAGTTGTGGGTATTTAAACACACACACACACACACACACACACACACACACACACACACACACACACAAGCATGCACATGCATACTTACCGCTCCACATAGAATTTTTCTCACTCACGTGGAAACAGACAGATTGTCCTGAACCTTGCCAGGAAATGTAAAGCTAACTGGATGAGGCATAACTTGTTTAATTCCTCTCTTACTAATGTAATTTAGACTGTTTCCAACCACTCCACTCTAAAACAGCACTACAGCAAACACCTCTTGACACATGTTTTTGTTCTGGGGTTTGCCCATGGGTGAGTTTCCTATCCTGCTCTAATGTGCATTTTAAAAATTAAAAGTGAGGTTGGCTGGTTCTTTGGAGCTCTTCTATGATGTGTTTTAGACATGTGGCCAGGCTGACCTAGACTCATGACTCTGCCTCAGCCTCCCTAGTGCTAGGATTTCAGGCAAACTTTACTATGCCCACCTTCTTCCGTGAGTTTCTATCTTCCTCCTCAGATGTCTGCCAATTCAGACGTGTGTGATGGAACTGGACACTCTGCCTTCCCCTTCTAGAAACCTTTATCCCACAGCCACCGCTGTTCTGATCTGCCATTGGGCCAGCTCAGGCCAGAGAGAAAAAACGTGTATAGAGACATCACTGTCGTCCAAGTGGCACAGCTGGAAAGTTTAAGCAGTGTGTCTTTTGGGGAGTGCCTCAAATGAAAATAGGGGTCTCAGGAGGGGGCCATGGAAGAACACAGCAGGGGACTGGAGAGATGTTAGGAATGAGCACTGTGGAAGGAGTCTTGCCATGACATGATTTACAGAGCCTTGAGGGATGAGATTCTGTCCCATCTCTTGTTCCTCCCTGCACTGGGTGGCAAAAGGTAGTGGGTGAGCCAAACAGCATCACTGTTGCTAATTCTCTGATGCCATGCTGCTTTTCAAAACTCCTGGGAGTCATTGAGAAGTGATGCACATGATTAGGGAAAGGTAAGTATGGCGCTATTTTGGATACGAAGGCCATACTGAGCAAACATTGCTCTTGCTCTGGGTCAGAGATGACTTGGAATTGAAGCCCCATCCCACCCGTCCTCTCTGTTCCCTACCTGTCTCATGAAGGACAACCTCCAGGACAGATAACGCTGCTCTTCAAGTGTATTATTATTGTTACATGAAGGATAAAACCAGAGTCATAAGGAAACACCCCAGCCTTGCCCAATCTGTAATATTTGAGAGCTTCGCCTGGTTCTCTTCAGCACTGACTCCTCAGAACTTTTTGGAGATGGGCTCTGAGACTGAATAACCAACTGTTCTTGAATTGTAGCAGAGATGCTTGGATGACTTGCATACCTCTTCCAGTTTTGAGGGGATATTATTAAAAAGCTCGTGTTTGAGGGCTCAAATCCCAGTACCACATACAGGAATGGAAGGATAATCTTGTGGTGAGGCTTCTGCTCCTCTCGATGTTCAGGGTTGGAGCTGTGTCCGGGTTGGCTGTCCTCTTTGCCCTGGACCACTCCTGTTTGCCTCCATGTGCTTCAACCGCCCTGGATCTCTGTGGACTTCCAATGTGCGCTCTCTTTCGCTCTCTCTGCCTCCCTCCCTCTTCCTCTCCCTCCCTCCCATCCTCCCTTCCCATCTTCCTTCCCTCCTCCTCCTTCCCTCCCTTTTAATATAGAGTCTACTTTGTCTTGTTTTGACAGTTCTCTCTTACCAAGTACACAGAGGCAGCTTCAAGTCCACCATCTTATTCAAAAATTTCCAAATGCTTGAACCTTGGCATTGCTTCTGGGTCAGTGTGGGCAAGGTTAGGCTTGTGTATCCTCGTAGGTGACCTCCATTATCTCTTCAAAGCAAACATGCAAACATGTAAACATCACACACTGAAGTTTATTTTAGGCTGAGGAGGTAACCCAGTGGCTGAGTACTTGCCTAGTGTGTACAGGCCCTGAGTTCAGTTCAAAGCAGTTAAAGAAAGAAGGGGGGGGGGAGGCAGGGAGGGAGGGAGAAGGGAGGGAAGGAGGGAAGGAAGGAAGGAAGAAAGAAAATTAGGAAAATGAAGACATGGATTTTTAGGCTACAGCTAAGGGAGGAAAAGAATTAATGAATGCTGATGGGATTCTGTGTTCTATTCATAAGCCAACCTTGTATTTGGTATGATTACCTCCCCACTGCCATCAGGGAGAACACAGAGGTCTCATGGTGAGTAAATGGCTGGTAGAAGAGCCCAGTTCTTCCATGTCCAACACATCACATTCATCACATACTCTATTGACTATCTTCCATGGGAGCAATTAATGAGCAAAACTAATTTGTCTTGCTTTCTCTATATCTTTGTTCTAATATACAAACATCCCAAGTGGGCAAGGGAGAAGGAATTGGAAGGCAGGCCACAAATCATCCTACGGGCTGAAGGGCAGCCTACAGAGATGGGGGAAATGGCTTGCTTGCCTCAGTGAGCCAGGATCTAGGCGCTATGGGTAAAACAGATGTCCTCGGCAATCTGCTCTAGCTTCACTGTGGAATGGCTGACCATGGTGGGGTAGGAAGTGATTAATGATTTACTCCTCAGGAAAAATAAAATCCCTGAGTTTGTACACATTTCCTTAGTTTCCATAGTGTACACATGACTCCTATGCTCACTTTCAACCTTCAGTGTGATGTTGCTGGCAAGCCTGAGCAGCTGGTACCAGGACAACACCTGCAGCTTTGGAAAGCCCAGAGAGAGAAAGACAGAGACAGAGACAGAGACAGAGACAGAGACAGAGATGGAGAGAGAGAGAGGTCCTCAGACCAAGGAAGAGGGTCAGACACCTCAGGCAGGAGGAACAGATCTTGGATGAGCCTGTACCGGCTACATTCTTTTCATCTGTCCTTTGAACACAGAACTGAAAGTGGCATTTAAGAAATAGAGTATAAGGGGGACAAAAGTTTCTGTCAGAGAATCATCTGTTTCTTAAAAGTTCTTTTGAAATTGGCCAGTTTGGCTTCATCTTGTTTTGTTTTGACAGTGTCTTGGACTAGGGCTGTACCTCAGTGGTGGAGAGAGTGCTGGCCTTGCATACAAGGCATCATCATACTCAGTTTGCGTTTTGTCTTCAGAGAACCATCTGTTTGTTCATTAACCCACTGATTGTTTGATTTATTGGTATTTGGTTCTTTTAGTAGTTTGTGTATTCTAGATATTAATCCTCTGTCAAATGTACATAATTAGCAAAATTTTCTCCCATCCTATAGGATTGACTGTTTCCTTTGCTCCCCAGAAGTTTTTGATTTCATGAAATACCATTTGTCAACTGTAGGCATGGTTTCTTGAATGATAGAATCCTTTTCAGAAAGACCTAGATCTCAAATTGTTCTTCCTGGTTTCTCTTCTAATGCTTTCATAATTCCAGATCTTATATTTAGTACTCTGATCCATTCAGACAGACTCTTGTGCACATCAAGGAAATGCAAATTAAAACCATTAATACATTGAGATTCAATCTTAACTCAGTCAGAATGGCCACCATTTAGAAAAAAATTAACAATAAATGCTGATAAAGATATAGAGAAAAGGAAACCTTTATATAAGTGCTACAGAAGTCAGTATGGTGGTTCCCCAAAAATCTAAAGATACATTTATGATATGTCCCAGCTGTCTCCCTCCTGGGTATATTTTTACCAGAGGTGCTGTAAGGCAATGTATCACAGAAGCACAACAGCTAAGCTATGAAATCAACCTAGGTATGCATTATCAGGGTGACAGATAAAGAAAATGAGGACTAGGGAGATGGCTCTGCAGGTAGAGCTCTTGCCATGCAAGACTGAGGATCAGAGTTCTAATCCTCTGTATCCATGTAAATGTTGGGTGGGCATGGCATCCCACCTGTAATGCCAGTACTCAGAAGGCAGAGATGGGATCCCGAGAAAGCTCAAGAGCTAGACTAGTTGGAATGCTGAGCTCTAGCTTAATATGAGAGACTCTGCCTCTGTGAGTAAGGTGAAGAGTGATCAATGTTGTGGGACTCTACATGCTCCTGCACCACATGCACACGCACACGCACACGCACACGCGCACACACACACACACACACACACACACACACACACATGCATGCACACAGGCACACAGGCACATCATACACACATGCAAAAAGAAAATGTGGTGTACATACACAGTGGAATTTTATTCAGCCGTAAAGAATAATGAAATTATGCCACTTGCAGGAAAGCAGACATAATCAGAGATCATCATATTAAACAAATTAAGTCAGACTCAGGGGAAAAAATGTGCTGTTTTCCCCCATTTATGGGTTCTAGATTGTGTATGGACACATAAAATCATGTCTGTGTTTCAAATGGCACAAAAGCAGAAGTGAAAATTACCTGGAGAATAAAAGGGACTGAGCAAGGACAGAGGAGCAGAAGGGCGATGTGGTCTATGACACCCTTATGTAATCCAGTGCTACCTACAATGGACATATGCCAGTAAGAGAAAGGATAGTCTGATTTTTTAAAGAAAATGGCCATTTTCTTCTATTGTCTTGCCTCCCCCTTATTTCAAAATCAGAGCCAGTGTGACTGATAGACGTCCACCTTCTATCAATTGCTGAATTCCCAGGCCACCTTTCAGATTGGCCACTCATCAACCTCTGGTGTCAGCCTAGGAGTTTTTCTAGTGGAACAACTGAATCATGTCTCTCTCCTGGTGGAAAATTTTCCTCCCATCCCTTTCTACTTCCTCACTAGGTAGCTATCTTTCTTACCAAATGTTAGACTCCCTGAGGGTATGGACCTTGTCTGCCTTGTTCATTGTGGTATTCCACTGCTGAAGATGGTGTTTGGCACGCATGAGCACTCGATAAATATTTGTTAGATGACTCTCAAACTGCTATTTAATAATGTATTCATCAAATATTTTTAAGCTCCTCAACATGCTAAGAACTGAATAGGGCCCTGGAGATGTAGAAATCAATAGGTATTGTTGATGCCGTCCAACATTGCTTTCTCCTTGTGCGCAAAGACGTGAGCCACAGAACAAATATTCCCACCATTCTCCTGAAAGGGCAGCCAGGCACCGATGGAACCAAGAGGAAAACCATGGATTCCAGCTATAAACTATACAAACACATGGCATTAAAAAATTATTTTAGCACATCAAATATTAAGTCATTTGTACGCTCTGCAATTACTTTATCTGTCATCAGCACACTCGAGCTGTTTGAAGCGGTGACAGACGGGAGGAGGGCCATGCCAAGTTCTCCTGCAGGTGTGCATCTGGGCTACAGGGGAGGGTTCCGTACGTGCAGCAGGGGAGGGAAAGGGAAGGGTGACTGAGGTTATGAAACTGGAGCTGATGCGAGAGGCTTGGCAGGAAAAGAAAAATTACCAATTTGCATCCTGGCGAGCTTCAGGGCACCGCACTCCCTGGGAACCCGGAATGGAGATTTGCTAGGCAGCTTGGGGAAGTGAACTTGCATGCTGCCTGATGGCAGAAGGGGAAATCAAGGCCCAAGACAGGGCTTCTGGCTCCTCCTGCTTTGTTCTGAGTCCTAATCTACTCAGAGAGTAGCAACCCAGAGGAAGTCAGGCAGAAATCATTTGGGACGGGGTAGATGGAAGCTCACCCTGAGGAGAGTGCCTCAGTCATCCTGGGAGGGCCGGCATGCTCAGAGATTATGGAAGGATTGACACAAAATGTTTGAATTAAAGAGGATGATTTTTTTAGAACACAGAAGTTATAGAACTTAGGACCCACTCAGACTGAATGGTCCCTTCAAACCCAGCCTGAGGCAGAACATCTTTCGTGAGCTGTTTTCTTCCTGGGATTTTGGCAGATCTGGCCAGATTCATTTGTCCTCATCTCCTCCCCCAAGATTCCCAGAACTTGAGGCTCTGCTCCAGGGCCAACATCCTTGGCTGCTGCTGGTGAGCGGCAACCTCTGCCACCTACTCTGGAGGGCTCAGCCCATCTCTGCTGAGCTCACCAATTCCACCCTCTGTGACTCCACCTGCCAACACCCTCTTCCACCTGTCTTCACCCAACCTCGGTGATGTTGAGCCATGATCCCTTAACTCTCTTCAGTAGCTTTGGCATCATAACTTGCCCCTCCTTCCCTCTACAGTCTCTCTCAAATTCTGGAGGACTGGAGAGCAAACCGGTAGGTTGACATCTCCGTCCCCTGCCACTGTATCCCTGCTCCAGCCCAACACACATGTAGTTGGAATGGGAACACGTGTGAAAGAAAATCACTCCATGGGTTTCTTTCACTGAAGCTCAAATCCACTGGGCATGAGAAGAAGCTGGCTGGGTTCTGTCTTCTAAGGCAGGGAGTGCAATGATTTTCAAAGCACGGCATAAAAGACAGAGGTCACTATGAGACATAAATTCCACCCAGTGGAGTTGGATAGTCTGGGCTTATAGAGGTTCTGAAAGTGACCTATTAGTTTGACTATGACAGAGGTTTTCCAGTTATGGAAAAATTGGGCTGGGCATTGCTTACAGAGGCGTGGATGGAGGTAGTATCTCCCCCAATTCCAGGGACCACTTAAGAAGAGGAAGCAGTGGGTGCCTTACAGAGAGACAATTGCCAAATGGTGAAAGCACCAGAAAATAACTGACTCTTAGTAAACTGAAGTCAGTGGTTGGCCTAGAGCCATCAATAGCCTAAGTAGGCTGACAACTCCTGAGGCAGGAGGATTGCAGGGTTGGGAGACTGAATAAGCATAGGTGAGCCCAATTGCTTTGAGTTGGCTTAATATCTAGATTTGATTGTTCTGAAATTTCAATAGCATTAGAGAGAAGAAGAAAAGAGTCTTATGTTTAATCTCAAAGAGGGTTGCTTTCTGAAAATTGTGCAACTTTGTTCTTAGATAACACACATCTGGATTGGGGCAAAGGCTTCATTGAGCTCAGCGCCTCATTCACTCACTCTGTCTGTTCAGTCCGGTAAGCAGGAGTCATTCATTTCTTTTGTGGGAACAGCTCTCCCAGAGGCCTGGGATTATGAGATGAATACGCCTCGTCCCCAGCCCTGAGAAAGGCATAATCCAACGGTTGCGAGCTGGCATGAGAGGAAGCGATAAATCATTCTCACATGGGGCTGGTTCTGCTGTGTAGAGGGCTAGGGCAAAAGATAGAGGAACGGGCCTGCCATGAGTCAGGGAGACTCACAGGAGGTCGAAAAGAAAAGGCACGGAGGAACAACAATCAAGGAAGCAGACGGATTGTGTGAGATATGGTGGCTGGCACATCCCCAGGTGTTCAGAATTTCCCCCAAATTACAATTTCTGAATAGCCACGAGGGGGTGGTGATAGCCGCTCCAGGGACAGGGGAGGGTGGTGACAGGGACTTGGGGAACCTGGGTACCAAGCTACTGACTTACAGATTTGTTTACGGGTGACAGAGACCCAGTGGATAGTTTAAGGAGGGGGTGGCAAGAGCCCTGAGACCTGTAGAAATCACCCTGCATGTAGACTGGAGAGGGGCAACTCTGCACAGGAGGGAGGCAACATTAGGAGGTGACTGCCATGAGCAGAGGCTGTGTGCTGCAATCTCCGTCATATGGGCTTGGCTGACACACCTCCGGTGTCCACAACACAGAACTGTGAGTCTCATCCTTAAGCTTCGTAAGATTTCCCTCAGGAGAAGGGGATAAATTTGGGGTGAAAGTGTAGTGACTCTGGGGGGCGGGGCAGAGAATCAGCTTGGACAAGACAGAGAAACACAGAAAGATAAAAATCCACTTGAGGAAAGAACTCAAGGACTGGTGATGTAGGTGAGTGTTAAACTGTTTGCTTAGTGTGTGCAAGGTCCTGGGTTCAATCCCCAACAAAGAAAGGGAAGGAGGGAAGGAAGGAAGGAGGGAAGGAGGGCAGGAGGGAGGAGAAAGGAAAACACAAGAGAAAAGCAGAGAAGGAAATACCCCTTCATTCCATGAAAAGCTTTGCCCTGTATACTGGAAGAATATTTCAGGCTTCTCCAAGAAGCTGAAGATTGCAGACCTCTAGTCGAGGAGCCCCCAGCTTCAAGGTCACCTTGGCAGGTACTCTCCTGTGGGTCCCCAGTCCCACCACGTTTTGTGCAGGGGCTGGTTGTGCTCAATTTCATGTGGTCATGAACAGAACTGACCTCTCTGACTCAGCGGTCCTGACAAGATCCCTGCCCCAGGAGGTCAGGCTCCCTGGCAAGCCCAGCTCCTTTGCCACACCTGATGTCAAGAGAGAATGATGCATGCTCCTGAATGGATGGGGCTGAATGGGGAGACCAAGCCCCTGTCAGTCAAATGCTCACAGGGCAGTTCTGAACCTGCCGGCCGGGTTAGTCATCACCTTTATAAAACAAAATACTCCAGTAATTAATACAGGGCAAATTAATTAAAGGAAGTGGGAGCAGTGCAAGGCCCATTATGAACTAGGTGATAATTATTAGCAAACACAGGAAGAGGTTGAGTAAGTGCCCCTGCCTACCGCTTCATTGGCAGTGAACTAAGCCTGAAATCCCATGTGTCAAAGGTCAGGAACAACAGGGCATTGCAGGGCTGAGCCCACCCGTCCACGGGACTTCACCCACGTGGTTGGAGCACCCAGGGACTGCCCAGCTCAGTTCTCTTCTGACCATTCTACCCACTTGAGAATTTTCTAGCATTTCTTGATGAGTTACGACTCCAGCCCTCCACCAATATAATCATGAGTCTCTTAAGCTTTCTATGTAAAAATTAAAAAACGGGGATTTTAACCCTGTGATAGTCCAACATTGCTTCAGCTTGTGCCTTGACACCTCTTTAATAAGTGCTCCCCCAGCCCTAGGTGACATCCTACCCGTAGGGACAGAGAGCCACATTTGTCTGGACCAAAATTTGTAAGCGACTGGAAACACTATGTCTGGTCTCATCTCTTTCTCTCCCTCCCCTCCCATTTTCACAATATGTATCCCACATTATTTTAGAAGATCCATCCAAAGTGATAGGCATGTGGATTGGAAGGAAAAGGGCAGAACTATGCACAGGTGCAGGTGAGATCACGTGGCCTCAAGAGAACCCACACAAGTCACCTGGAAAGCTGCTAAAATGATAAGTTCTGTGAGGTTGGAGAATTGACCTGCAAGACTTACATACAAGGTACCAAACATCTGAAAATGAAAGAAAACAAAAGTATCATCTACACTAACATGGAAACAAGGGAATACCTAGGAATAAACTTATCAAAAGTTATACAATGTTTGTACTTTGAACTCCAAAAAAGTCTCCAAAATAATATTGAAAGAAACAACAGAATGCCTAGAAAAATGGAAAGAGTTTTCCTTGAATTGGACAGGTTTTTTTTTTTAATTTAAGATTTTTTTTTTATTCATTTTACATACCAACCACAGATTCCCCCTCATCCCTCTTGCTGCTCCCCACCCCAGGCTTCCCCCCCCCCCCATGCCCTGGTCCACCCCCCATTCCCTCCTCTGAAAGGGTAAGGTGTCTCATGGGGAGTCAGCAAAACCTGGTACATTCAGTTGAGGCAGGTCCAAGCCCCTCGCCCCTGCATCAAGGCTGTGCAAGGTGTCCACCATAGGTAATGGGCTCCAAAAAGCGAGCTCATGCACCAGGCATAGATCCTGATCCCACTGCCAGGGGCCCCTCAAACAAACCAAGCTACACAACTGTCTCCAGTATGCAGAGAGAGGGCCTAGTCCACAGTTTCCACAGCTGTCGGTCTAAAGTTCATGAGTTTCTATGAGCTCGGTCAGTTGTCTCTGTAGATTTCCCCATCATGATCTTAACCCCCCTTGCTCAATATAATCCCTCTTGTCTCTCTTTGACTGAACTCCTGGAGCTCAGCCCGGTGCTTGGCTGTGGGTCTCTGTATCTGCTTCCATCAGTTACTGGATGAAGGCTCTATGATGACAGGGTATTCACCAATCTGATTACCAGGGTAGGCCAGTTCAGGCACCCCCTCAACTATTGCTAGTAGTCTAAGCTGGGGTCATCCTTGTGGATTCCTGGGAATTTCCCTAGTGCCAGGTTTCTCCCTAACCCCATAATGTCTTCCTCTATCAAGATATCTCTTTCATTGCTCTCCCACTCCATCCCTCCCCCAGCTCGACCATCTCGTTCCCTCATGTTCTCATCCCTCATTCCCTTCTCTCTATTACTCCCCTCCCTCCAGTTTACTCCAGAGATCTCATCTATTTTCCCTTCCCAGGGCAACTATAACCCACAGCTCCAGAGAAGTTAGCTAACAAGGATTGGACAATTTGATGTTTTTAAAACAGCAATAGCACCCACATGGACTTAAAGGTTCAGATCGGACGTCTTAATCAACTCTACTTTCCTCTTTTATTTCATTCAGTTCCCTACAAATTCAGCAATTGCCTTGTGGTTTTGCTGTTTTTCCACCCTAGCTCATAGCGGAACAGACCTCTGCAGCAGAAAGTCAGCCCCATGAGGTGAGGCTTCTTGATGAGCATGGGCTCCCTTGCCACACCTTGCATCAGAGAGAATGATGTTTCCGCCCAGATGGATCAGGCTGAATTTTGAGTCTGCAACTTCCAAAAAAAAAAGGAAATACTGCATTTATCGTTTCCCTGCCATGCTCCACTGTAACAAAACTCCCCAAGTGAAGAGTTCTTCATTTAGTTTACAAAGATCGTCTTTGAGCCCAGAGTAGTGTCTAGCAGACAACGAACAAACATTTTGATGAGTATGGTGATCGCAGTTATTTTCAGAGTGACTCTGTAAACATCGTAGAATTCTAGGGGTGAGCTTCCCAGCAGCATTGCCCCTTCCATTTCTCACTGCTGCACTTGGTACAGTGGGAACTACTGAGAAGCCAGAGGGATGAGAATGTAACTCCTGCAGCAGGTGACCACACAGGCTGGGTGGAATCTGAGCCTCTGAGATTCCCTGGTGTGCTTGTGAACTTGCCAGCACCTGTGAGGAGATAAGAATAGATAGACTTGAGTTTATGACCCAAAGATCTGAGCAGTCCTAGAGTTACAGGCCAGGCCCTCACACCTCCCCCTGAGGGTCTCAGACCACGTCTCCAGCACGCTCAATCTGATCTCAGAATGCAGGCCAGCTAACCTTGTGTTCTGGGTATGCAGTGAGTGGCATGTCCTGCTCCTGATGGAAAATCTTGTATTGAAAGTCTAGTCACTAACTAGTCCTGGTCCCTACTCTTCAGAAGGGCTGTGACCCACTTCTGAGACTGCACCATGCTACAGAAGGTGGTGGAGCCAGTTCTCAGCTATGAGAATATTCTGTTCTTCCAATGCAAGGCTCCAAGAAAAACTGTGCTCAGCTGATGCCTAGGCAGAAAACAGCTGGTCTGTAGACAGAAACTCCACAGATCCCAGAAGAAAGTCTTTCTTCAATGGAGTTGAGAGACTCTTGTACCGTTCCTGGTGACAGATAGCATCTCATTAATCCAGGTCTCTGGTTAGAGGCCAGCTGGAGTTTTATCTCTTTCTTCAATGATGCTTAAAGTGCCAGGGTATTTTAGCTGTGGGGCAAACAGAGCCCCCCCCTCCAAGGTGGAGTGATAGGTCTCTGTAGTTACCTGTCCACACAGGCAATGCAGTCAGATAAAGTGAGGAAGGAGGTCGCGGCGGGAGGAATATTTCTTCACATTATCTGTCTTGCTTGAGGGGACACAATCGGATCAGTTTTGTTCATTTGGCGATGAAGCCATGGGTTTGAAAATCTACTCTGGCCACCTACTAAACATCGCAGCCTTCTTCAGCTCCCTGTAGAGCACATCAGTCCACACCACCTCCCTTGTGTGGTTGTAACCAGTTCTAACTGGAGTCCCTGCAAAGCCTTATTCCTTCCATACTTGTGCCTCCCTCAGCCTTCCAAAGGGTCTTGTGGTGCTCAGGGCTGAGTTGAGACTCCTCATACAATCTGTTTCCCTCTGAGCCTTTCAGCCTATATTAACCATTCCTCCATCTCTCATCCAGGAACCAGCCATATCTGTCTTTCCATCTCCCACATACCATGCCCCTGCCCCGCACAGTGCTTCCATTACAGTGATGTCTCCTTCACATGGCTTCTCCTTCCTCCGCCACATCCACAGCTTTCAACTTCCCTTTTCACACATGAATTCCTACTGGTCCTTACAGTCTGCTGCTGTCGGCTCTTCTCTGACCCCGTAGACCAGATTATATCTCTGGTACATATTGTCCTCTATCCAAATTCAGCCCATTTTTAACTCCCATAACACCTTTGTGATGGCCAACTGCCCATGGGCTTGACAGCTCACCTGTGCCCATTTCATCATCTTTACCAGTACCTGGGGTGTTCCTGGATTATTCAGTGTTCACTGAGTGGAAAAACTGGACTCATTTTAAAAATAGCTACCAAGTTCCCTCTGTGCTTGTCTCCAAGCTTAGCCTTCAGCGCTGTGTTCTTTACACACCTGGGACCCTCCTTTGATTCGCTCTCTTTGAACCTTCCTTCCCTGGTGCATCTTCTGCCATCTCCTTTCTTACTTGCCATGAATACTCAGCCTCAGGTTCCTTCCCTAGATACTAAATTCTTTTCCACTTAGAACTCAGATCCCCAGAGACACCAGGAATGAGGGATTGCCTGCTTAACTTTTTAAAGCCATTGGGAGTCCTGGCATGCCCCCTAGAGGCTGTAATAGTAAAATGCTTTTATAAACCACGAGCTCTGCCAACAACCAGCAGCAGCATTCCCATAGTCGTCACCAGATCGAGAAAGATCCTGAATGCCCACATTCACAGATTAACTCCCCAGAGTCACCCCCAAGATGTGATGTGACTTGACAACAGTTGTGCAGAGGTCTGGAACACAACCCAGTGGCCCCTGTGTTGTTGCCAATTGTAAGTGACCTCCTTAATTTACAAGTGCCCAGTCTCTCCACACACTGCCACTGTCCCCTTTAGCCCTGCTTTTGAGGGGAGAGCCCTTGGTGAGCGCGCATGTAGGGCCCACAAACTTCCCCATGGTCTTGAAGCAATGGTTAAAGAATTGACCCCATGCTGCCCCTGGTTCACTCTTGGTGATCTAAATTCACCCCCAGTGTAGATTCCAAGAGAGTCACCATCTCCTGGGGCGAAGCCCAGCACCTGGGGTGGACCCGTCCTTTCTAACAGGGGTGGAGAAATGTGACTGTCATCATGGAGTTCATTTAACAGCCAACAGAAGTCTAAGACAACCAATGAAGTCAGGGCTCCTTTCCATAGGAGCGTTCAGAAACGCCAGTCCTGAACCTCTTCCCTGGAAGCAGGCACAGTGGGATGATATTGCAGGGCTTTATTGCTATCAGGCAGCAGTCACTGATAGAACACCTAGAACATTCTACCTCAATGCAGTGATCACACAAAATCAGAAGTATCTACAGCAGACATCTGTGCAGTGCCTACACAACAAAATGAGTGACATTCTCAGTGTTTCTAAGTCAGATGCATCTCTGTCACACTTCCGCTGAGTCTAAAGTAAGACAGGCCTACTTCACCATCAGTACCCTGGGAGATTTTACGGTTTGAAAGGTGAAAGAAGCCTGGGTGCCAAGGAGAAAACACAGCCCTGCCAGGGCCATCAGGGACTGAGACAGACAAGAAGACCCACACTCATGCCTGGGGTGCCAAGGAGAAAACACAAGTCCACCTAGTGCCTTTTGGCACCAGGCAGTCCGGGATAGAACTATTATGGTAAGCAAATGTATGGTGTGGTGTGGGAGAGAGACAGAGAGAATGGTGCATGTCCTGTGGACAGATGCATACCTGAAGAGGTGAAAGCAGTGAGGAGTGGGCTGACATGGGTGGTGTGATTGCCAGCCAGGGCCATGGTGATGCCTGGGCCTGGGCTGCTGCCGGGGGCCCATGTCTGGGTTCATGGACTTGATGCAGCCATGATCTGTGTTGATGTCTGTGGATCCTGATACCATGGAAGGTTGAGAAGATAGGGCTACACAGAGTTGGCCCACCTACTCACTGGCTACAACACTAGGGAGAACTGGTCCTTCCCCTCACCTGCTGAAGCACTCAGGAGAAAGGGACCTACACCTCACCTGGGCAGCACAATAGAGCTGACCCTGTTCATGAGGGCATGGGAAAGCTGGCCATGAGGATGTGAGAATGGGAGAGCAGGTCCTGCCCCCCCCCCCATCTGACAAGTGGTGGTGTGGATGAGGGAAGAATGCCCTCATTCCTCACTCTTTACCACCTATGGCAGGCAGGGGAGCTGACCCAACCCCTCACCAGTTGCAGCACTTGGGGAACAGGCCCTGCACCTCACCTAGGCAGAACAGTAGAGCTGACCCTGTAGACAGAGGCACAGATGAACCAGCCCTGAGGGCATGAGAGTGGGCTGCCTGGTACAGCAACTCCCCGCACCCCATCCGCAGGTGTGATGGTAAGGGTGAGAGAAAGATGCTCTCCACCTTCACCCCTGCCAGCTACAGCAGACAAGGGAGCTGACCGTCCCCCTTACCAGCTGCAGCACTCAAGAAAGCAGCACAGTAGAGATAACCCTGTTGATGGGAGTCCAGGTGAACCGTCCACATGAACGTGAGCTTGGGAGATCTGGCCCTGTCCCTCATCTGCCATATGGTGGCATTAGCGAGGGAGAGATGGCCTTGCACTCTCCCACCCCTGCCTGTGGCAGTTAGGAGAGCTGGCCCTGCCATTCACCAGCTGCAGTACTTGGGAGAGTGGTATCTGCCCTTCTCCTGGGCAACAAAGAAGAGCTGGCCCTGATAGTGTAGATGTGGGTGAGCCAACCCTGAGGGCATGAAAGCAGGAGAACTGGCCCCACCCCTTGCTCACTGCTGCAAGGGGTGAACTAGCTGGGGAAATGCTGGAGAGCTCACCATGGTGGTAAGGATGGGGAAGAGCCAATGGGCTGACCAACCCTGCAACTACCCAGGCCCAGAACCCAGGTTATGAGTTGGTTCATCACATCATCCACCCATCTGTGATCTGCTGGAGCACGGGAAGGGGCCTGTCCTGCAGATCTCCCTGTTGACACAGGACAACAACAGGATATCCAAGAGGAGCCTCAGTGAGGGCCCAGTATTTAGGGTGTAGCAGAAACCAGAGGCCTCAAACCAAACCAATGACTCTTTGTAATGAATACTTTACTTACAAGTAAAGATATGTGAACAAAAGGATATATATAGTATGTGACTCACCATGTCACACTACAGCTTCCATGATGAGATTCTTTTTTCTTTTCTCTTTTTTTCCTTTTCTCTTAAATTTCATTTTATCTTATTTGGGGGGGGGGGGGTTGCAAGGGCAGAGAGGGTAGACACAAAGAGATGGGAAGATGAATGGACTTGAGATGCGTGAATGTAAATGACTTGAAGAATAAATAAAAAGAAAGTTTAAAAAAAGAAAGGTAAAGGAAGAGCCCTGAATTTTATAAATATCAACACAGAGCAAAATGCTGAGTGCAAGACCAGATATGGTCATTCAGGAGCAAGAGGTTGCCCCCCACGCCACATGCCTCTACCTGGTTTTTTCTAAAACAATACAATGGTTCTGCCAGGACATCCAATGTTTGTGAGTTTTGCATACTCTTGAATATATAGACATATTTTCAAACTGATCTACAGATTGAAAGGAGTTCTCCAGAATTGTATAAGTATTTTCAAAATAATACCAACATAGACTTTGTCTTTTTTATTTATTTGTTTGTTTGTTTGTTTGTTTGTTGCTGTGTTCACATTTGCACTGATGGGACAGAAGTAATGGTGGCAAAAGTGCTTGTGCCTTAATACAAACTGAGGGATCACCCATGGCCATTGCATCTCTTCTAACTGTGCACTCCCAGCTAAGGAGGAAATACCACTCTCACTTGATGAGAGAACAGAAAATATTAATCTTCCCAAATCTTAGTCCTTTACATACTCTATAGTGGTTCATGCTTGCAATCCCAGAACTCAGGAGGCTGAGGTAGAAAGATGGCACGTTTAAGGGCAGCTAGGGCTGCACAGGGAGCCCATTTTAAATAATTAAGTGGAACGTCACAGACCCCATCTGTCACTTTGCCACGTACAGTATGGTGGTAGTCTAGCAGGTAGACGTAGAGCTGTAATGTAAGTTGCCAGCTAAACTAGCCATTAGTTCATTTGAATGTGGATGTTTAGAAGGATTTTGTGGCTTTTCTTTCAATAAATAAAATAAGCTTGCCACTTCGATGAAAACAATTAGCAGTACTTGTTGCCAGTAACAAAACTGGACCTTTCAAGCAAAAAAAAAAAAAAAAACATTTTGGGAGAAGACTAGTTTCTACCAATATAAACATGACAACTTCCAGCCCTTTTAATAAGACCTTTCCAGTGGTATTGCTAACATTATTTAATGATTAGACAATTTGTTATGCTGTTGATGACTTGTGAACATTTAGAAACTCTGCTTGAGAATTTCCAAATGACCATTATTACCAAATTACACTATATTGCAACCAAAGAAGTTACTGAGAATTTAATATAGGGGCTGGGAGATAGCTAAATCTGTAAAGTGCTTATCTTGAAAGCATGAGGACCTGAGTTCAATTCCCAGAACCTGCCTAAAAATATTGAGCATAGTGGTGTATGCTTGTAATACCAGCACCAAGAGACAGAGACTGGAGGATCCCCAAAGGATGTAGATGGAGGTCCTGAAGATGAACCCAAGGTCATTCTATGGCCTACACACACACACACACACACACACACACACACACACACACACACACACGGTGGAATGGGGGGATTTAATGTATGAAGTTTGATTGACACATCATTTCTATTCTGTTTTTGTTAATGTCTTACTGAGTATTTTTCTTTTCTTTCAAATTCCTCCCCATCCATAGCTTTCATAAAAACATCCAGTTCTTAATAGAACTTTTTACTACTGATTGCAATAGCTGTCGAAATGGAACATTCTGCTCTTTACAAAGTTCCATCAAGACCCTTCCAGGTGACACAAAATGGCACACCAGGAATCTTGCACCAAAATGCTCCACTTGCACTTTCTGTTCCAGCCTCTTACTTCTGGACATCCAGAATCCTGGAACGCCTGCCACATGCTTAGACTCAGAGCTTTTCAGTGCAGGAGGAGAACTGACCACATGGATTGCTCCAAGTGGTCCGTGTAGATTAGAGTCATTGATGGGTTATATGCTGAGAGAATGTGCAGCCTCCTCCTGGGACTGAGCTCCATCCTATGGTCAGCAACAGGACCAGTTCGACCTGACTGGCAGAGACAGCCAAGTAGCCCACACCATGCCTTCTGGAAAGGCCTGGTCCTCGGCTCCTCTGAGCAGAAGTAGAGATGAGACAAAATGATTCACTTCAGATCCCACATTACAACTTTTTTTTTTAAGAAATCACTATTGTATGGACTGGGAATAAAACTTGGCAACAGAGTTCTTATGCAGCATGCCCAAGATCCTGGGTTCAGTTCCCAACAGTGGGGAGAAACAAGCTACAGGCTAACATACTGTCATTTCATTGACATAAAAGAATAAAGTTAAACTACAGAGTAAGAAAAGTGTTGCTCAGTGACAGAGCACTTGCCCAAAATGCAGAAGCCCCCCAAGTTGGACCCCTAGCACCTAAAAACATAAACTACATAAAGAAAATGAGAGCTGGACTTAGTGGCACACTAGAGTAAGATCACAAGTTCGAAGTTGGTCTACACTACATATGAGACCCCATCTCAAAAATAAAAATAAAATTTTTTAAAAATTGATGCATTTAATTTTTCATGGTACCCACCGTTATCTACCAAGTATTTTTACTTTTTTACAGTGATATGTGAGTGTGAAGCTATGTAAGAGACCACAAACTGTGTGCTCCATACCCAGCTCTCCATGTAAGATCACAAATTGTGTGCTCCATACCCAGCTCTCCATGTAAGAGAACATGAACTGTGTGCTCCATACCCAGCTCTCCATGTAAGAGCACAAACTGTGTGTTCCGTGCCCAGCTCTCCATGTAAGAGCACAAATTGTGTGCTCCATACCCAGCTCTCCATGTAAGAGACCACGAACTGTGTGCTCCGTGCCCAGCTCTCCATGTAAGAGAGCAAATTGTGTGCTCCATACCCAGCTCTCCATGTAAGAGCACAAATTGTGTGCTCCATACCCAGCTCTCCATGTAAGAGACCACAAACTGTGTGCTCCGTGCCCAGCTCTCCATGTAAGAGACCACAAACTGTGTGCTCCATACCCAGCTCTCCATGTAAGAGACCACAAACTGTGTGCTCCGTGCCCAGCTCTCCATGTAAGATCACAAACTGTGTGCTCCATACCCAGCTCTCCATGTAAGAGCACAAACTGTGTGTTCCGTGCCCATCTCTCTTCCCTCCAGTTTTGTTTTTTCATTGAGCTAGGGTGGGTCCTTGTGCATACAAGGCAAGCACTCCACCACCACTGAGCTGCATCTCCACGTGCCCACCTGCCACCTTCCTTCATTTGCCCTTTTCAACATCTAATTTCAGTTTGGTGTCATGACTTGGTCCTATCCTGTTCTCCTTCTCTCTTTTTCTTTGCAGTATTTCCCAAAGAACACATGTTGGCATAGCATTGGCACCTGTCTCTGCCTCCCAGATCCTGGAGTTGCTTTAGGTTGTCTGACTACATTTCCTTACATCTTCCTATTCTCACTCTACTTTGAATGAGACTTGTCTTGACTTCATCTTTCCTGCTTCCCCTCCCTGTTTGCTTTCCCACATTCTTTCTGCTCTGTTGCTATGATATCAGTGGCTAGTCTTATTACGCTTATTTCTTTTCCATTGCTACACTTATTAACTAATATTTTAGTACCCACACACTACCCTTGCTTTTTTATTTCCCCAATTATTGGACTTGAAGGAATGATTACTTTATTGCTTATTACCATATTTTCGTAGCAGGCTTAATTATCAGTTGTGGTTACTTTTGCAGTTAGCATTCTACTCTCAAAGTAGACTAATGATGTGGGCAGAGACATTAGTGACTGAGCTACACCTCCAGAGCATGGGGGGAAATTGAGGTCTGAGCCTAACTAAAATCTAAATACAAAGGTCTCCACTGAAAGAATATAGATACTTTAAAAAAAAAAAAAAAACAGTTAATAACCTAATCCCAGCGATGCAAGTCCCAATTCAGAAACACAAAATATCAAGGCAACATAATTCCTTTTAAAGTTACTGATTCTTCAGAAACGGACTCCTTTGAAACTGAATTGGATAGATTTCAAGATAAAGAATTTGAAAAAAAAAAATGGCTGTGGGGGTGCTCAATAAGATCAAAGAGGCTATAAGTAAATTCCCATATGAATTCAAAACAAACAACTAAATGAAATGTAGAAATCAGTACAGATCAATACAGATTGATTGATTGTGGAAATCAATCAATAAAAGATGAGTTCAACAAGAAATAGAAATACCAAAAAAATAAAACTGACATTTTAGAAATGAAAAGCTCAGTAAGTCAAATTAAAAGCAAGAAACTTGATGGAAAGTCTCACAAATAGAATGGATAAAGAAGAAGTATAAGGGCTCAGAAACAAAGCAGATGAATTAGAACATCAGATAATGACATGATAAAAAGGGAATCGTTAACACACCAAGTCTTCAAATTATAGGCATTGAAGAAGTTCAAGCTAATGGCACAAAAAAACATATTCAATAAAATTGCAGCAGAAAATATTCCAATGTAGGAAGAAAGATGGCCACCCATCTTTATTTAGGTGATCTTTAGGGGTGTTTAGATGACAAAAAGAAAAGTACCTTTCCATATTATATTGTAGATTAAGGAAATAGCCCTACCAAGAAAGAGCATTGAAAGCTTTAGGAGAGAAGTACTGAGTTACATGTAAACGAAACGCCTTAATAATAATAGCAAATTCTGAACAAAAAATCTAAAAGCCAGTGATAAATACTATGATGTATTTCAAGCTCTGAAAGACAACTGTCCACACACATTCCTCTATGCAGCAAGGCTATCCTTCACAGAAAGAGAAAGAGAGACTTGCTACAATAAATGCAAACTGAAGAAATACATGGTACTAAGGCACCACTGTAGAAGCTACACACTAAAGAAAAAGACAAACATACCCTGAGAAAGCACCAACTGCAGAAGAACAGTAAACAAGCAAGTGAGGACTAGCAAATTACCAAACATTAAAAAAGAAAAAACAGGAAATAATGAGAACTTCAAGAATAGCTCTGAATGTTAACAGACTCAATTCTCCAACCAAAGATATAGACTAATGGGTTGGATCGAAAAACAGAATTCATAGCTGGAGAGATGGCTCCATGGGTGATAGACTTCCTGTGCTAACATGAGGACCTAAGTTTAATTCCTCATGAAAAGCCAGATAGATGTTTACAGTTCTAAACAGGTATCTTCTATCATGCTTAATCTTGATGGTCATTTTGTGGGGTTTAAAAATCACCATGGATACACATCTGTAGGCATATCTGTAAGGAAGCTTCTAGACTCCCTTAGGTTAATTGAGGTGAGAAAACCCACCCTATAAGTGGGCTGGGGTCCTAGACTGAGTGAAAGGGAGAATAAGCTGAGTACTCCCACCCATCACTATTAGCTTCTTAACTGCTTGTCCACTGCGATCAGCTGCCTCCCCAATCCTGCTGTCACATCATTCCCATGCCATTTCTCACTACAATGGACTGTACCCCTGTGAACTGTAAGCCAAGATAAAACTCTCATGCCAGAAGTTGCTTCTCATCAGGTTTTCAGGCACAACAAGAACAGTTATTAGCACATGCTATATAGGTGCTAGTAAAGCAACGTTATAACCAGTACTAGATGTAACAATGCATCTCAACACAGTAACAGTGGGTGACTTCAGTGCCACATGCTCATGAGGCAGGACAACTGGGAAGAAACTGACGACATGGAAACAACGTAGAACAATATAAACATCAAATAATTATTTATTCAAAAGGATAAAGTTGGCAAGCCCTTTGCCAAACAAACCAAAAGCAAAAAAGAAAAGATGGTTCCATATTAATATAATTATAAATAAGAGGGTAGATATTGCAGTAAGCACCCATGAAAGTCAGGGCATATTTTGAAAATCTATATTCCAATATATTAGACAATGTAGAAGAAATGGATAAACGTCTAGACATATATGGTCTATCAAACTTAAACCAAGACAATTTAAGTAACTTAAACTGGTCTCTAACAAGCAACAAGATGAAGCAATAATGAATTGTCTCCCAACTACACAAGGCTCAGACTTAGATAGAATCAAGACTGAAGTCTAATATGTCTTTACAGATGAACTAATGCCAGGGCTTCTCAAGCAATTCCATAAGTGTAAGGGGAAGGGATGCTACAGAACTCATTTTATGAAGCCAGCATTACACTGATACAAAAACCACACAAGAACACAAGAAAAAGGCAAATTGTCAAGCCTTAAATCTCAGCACTCGGGAGGCAGCCAGGCAGATCTCTGTGAGTTCAAGGCCAGCCTGGTCTACAGAGCAAGGTCCACAACAGGCTCCAAAGCTGCACAGCAAAACCCTGTCTCAAAACAAAACAAAAACAAGCAAAAAAAGTAAATTGTCCACCAATCTTTCTGATGAACAAGGATGCAAAAGTTCTTTAACAGACACTTATAAATTGAATTCAATTACATATCAAAAATATTTTTGACATGAACAAGTAAGTTTCATTCCAAAGATATGAAGAGGTTTGGCGTGTGCAAATTAAGAAATATTGTACAACACACAAATAGACTTAAAGACAAACAACTCACATGATTATCATAACATTAGACACAGAAAAGACCAACAAACTTTCCTGACAAAAGTCCTGAAGAATTAGGAAAAGAAAGAACATACCTCGATATAGACACAAGTTACAAATGAAAACTTATTATATAAGAGGGAGAAATATTCAACTCTTTTACACAAAAACCAAGAAAGAGACAGGGTGTCTACTTTCTTCATTCCTATTCAATACTGTGCTTAAAGTTTAGCTAGATCAGTTTAGTAGGATACAAAAATCAATAAACAAAAAAAACGAGCTTTTCTAGAGACCAATAACAAACATTCTAAGAAATAAATCAGGAAAAGAATCTCATTTCCAATTGCTTAAAAAACAATGAATTGCATACTAATAAACCTAACCAAGAAGGTGAAAGTTGCCTCCAGTGAAAATTCTAAAACATTGAGGAATGAGACTAAAAAACATACTGATCATGGGTTGGCAAAACTGTATCATGAAAATTGCTCTATTACCAAAAGTGATCTGTACATTCAGTGCAGTAATTCCCATCAAAACACCAGAGTGGGAGGAGGAAGAAGTGGGCACTGAAAGCCCCTGCTTCAGTGAAAGAGCAATTGGAGATAATTCCCAATTTCAGCTTCTGGCTTCCATGCACACTCATGCACACATACTTACACATGTGTGTGTCTACACACATGCAATCATGCTGACACACATGTACACCACATGAAAATGAACAAAGGAGCATAATGTTTTTGTAATTCCATGGGTGTTCCGGGTGTTGTGTTCAGGGCAGAGAGAGCACTCGTGACTCAGCGCTGTGTTTTCCCCTTCCCTCGGCTTCCCAGCCAAGCACCCTGTGCAGAGAAAGGTGCCTCTCCTTCAAGAAGAAAAACAGCTGGCGTGATTTCCTAAAGCATTTTACAGGATCACTGGATACTAGACACCCCTAGCAAAGGGTACAAAACTGAGTTAAAATAATTAAAATGCCAGTCATTTGTGCTGCTGGTGCAGAGGCTTGTGATCCAGCTATATCATTCTTGAGCACTTACCCAAAGAACCCTATATCCCACTACAGAGATGCCTGCTCATCCATGTTCATGGCTGCTCTATTCACAATAGCTAGGAAATGGAAACAGCCTAGATGTCTATCAACCAATAAGTGGATAAAGAAGATATAGTATATTTCTACAATGGAATATTATTCAGTCACTATAAAAAAACAAATTTATGACATGTGCATATGAATGTATGGAGCTGGAAATGCTGGAAACCTCTGAGCAAGGTAACCCAAACCCAGAAAGACAAACATAGCATGATTTTGCTCATATGTGGATGTTAGCTGCCAATATTCCTATATGTGTGTTTCATTTAGAGTACCCTTAGAGATCAGGACTCAGTAAGAGGCCGTGAGAGTGCTTTTGAAGATGGTAAGATAGAACACAGTGGTATTAAAGGGAATAATGGAATAGAATAGGTTAAACTGCATCTGTCTTGCTGTAACAGACACTGATCAAACCCAGTTTGAAGAAGAAAGGGTTTATTTCAGCTAACCGTTCCACATGACAGGCCAGCATTGAGGTAAGTAAGGGCAGAAATTCTAAGCAGGAGCCAGGAGGCATGAAGTAAATAAGGCAGACACTATGGAGGAACACTGTTTACTAGCTTGCTCAGTTTGTTTTCTATACAATCCAGGATCATCAGGCCAAGGTTGGCAATGCACACAGTGGGCTGGCTGGGCCTCCAACATCAATTATTAATCAAGAAAATGCCCCCACAGACTTAACTACAAGCCAGTTTAATAGAAGCAATTCCCCAAATGAGGTTTCCTCTTCTAAGAATTCTCCAGCTTGAATTAAGTTGACAAAAAAAAAAAACCTAATCAATACAGGAAGAAATATAGAAAATATAAACACTAAAGACCTTTCAAATAAAGTCATATAAAAACCTACCTACTACTGTAGAAGCTTACACACACACACACACACACACACACACACACACACACACACACACACAAATGATAACAATGCTCCTAATAGACACTGCATTTAACAAATAAATGGAGAGATGGCTCAGTGGTTAAGAGCATTTGACTGTTCTTCTAGAAGTCCTGAATTCAATTCCCAGCAACCACATGGTGGCTCACAACCATCTGTAGATGAGATCAGATTCCTTCTTCTGGTGTATACATAAAATACATGAATAAATAAATCTTTTAAAAAAACAGATTAAAAAGCCCAATGCCAAGAATGGATTACTTCTTCTTTTGGCCAGTGAGGTTCCATAGGCCCCAAACATAAAAGACTACTGCCAATGCAATGATTACCCTCCAGAACTTGACAGTAAAGTTGTATTGCTGAAGACATCACATAATTGAGTTATGGAATATGATGAAATCACTATGATGCTATCTGGAAGTTTCACCCTTGTAGGGTAGCCTTCACAGTTGGCAAGTGCCACACTGGGGAAGAAAAATAATCATCAATCTTATCTAGCTCTGAACCTGCAATAATGAATGGCCTGTCAAGACGTGCCCAATGGTGACATTAACACCAGAGGAGTAGCCAACCACTTTCTGATTGAATTTAAGGCCTCCTGAACAAGAGGCAACCCATACCTGCTACCAGTATCAGGGCTAAGACCCTGTGGTTAGACAGGTCATAGGACCTAGGAGAGAACCTACTACTATTATTCTACTAAATTGACCTAGTTTGAACCAATTCCTGATGACTTATCATCATATACCTATAGATTAATGTATCTCTCAACCCTCATCAGACAAGCTTCTATTTGTAGTAGATGATGATTAACACAGAAACACAAAAGCTGGTTCAAGTACAGAGAGTAAGAAACTGCAGTGCTCAGCCCTAAATGGAACATTTATATCATGCCCAAGACGGCTTTAATTTATGATTTTACAAGATCAGGTGTTATCCTAGAACGCAAGAGTGCTGACTGAGACAAAGAAAAATCTTTATAAACCCTAACACGTGACCCTCCCAAGGCCCAGGGATCATTAAGAAAGAAGGGGCTGAAAGACTGTAAAAGCCGAGGTGATCGATGACCACAAGGAAACAGTGTCCCCTAGCCACAACAGGGCAGCTGAACAGGTGACCTCACAGTGGTTGTGACAGCAATCGCAAGACCTGTACAAGCTCCAGACAGACAAAATTCCACCACGGAAATGGGAAGTTAGCATGAAACCCCAACCCTGGGGAGAGCTGGGGAGAGAGGAATGTGAACAAAATACAGGAGACATCATTTTCAAAGACGGGTACAAGTGATATTTCCCCCTGCAGAATACAAGCACTGAGTGACCAAACATACACAAAAAGCCAATTAACACAGAAAGAAACACAGTGGAGTGCATCTAATACAACTACGGATACAAAGATGAATATGAATTTGTATTCACACCTCAAGCTACAAACACATGAGTGGATTTACTCTTGTGTTCATGCCACTGTGCAAATTTTTATAAGGTAAATCTCCAAGGGTCTTATTGCTGTGTCAAAGACTACATGACTTTCAAATTTTGACACATGTTGCTAAATTGCCCTCTGATTTCCCATCAACATTAATGTAATCTATTCCCCACAGATGTGTCCACAGAGATATTGTCATTTTTTTTTCATTCTGATAGGTGACAAGTGATCTTCTGTGGGAGTGTGTGTGTGCATAAGTTTGGAGTATCACATGTGTGTGCATGTGCACTCCTGCGCATAAGTGGAGGCCAGAGGACAGCTTCAGAAGAGCCTTCCACACTATTCCTTTGCACTCATAGCTCAGATTTTTCAGCTAGCTGGCAAGCCCCAGTGATCCTCCTGTGTCCACATACCTAAGACCAGGTTAGAAGCATGTGTGGCCCCACACCCAGCTTGTTTTGTGGGTTCTGGGACCCAGACTCTGGTCCAAATGTTTCATAAGAACTCTTTCCCATCCAGCCGTCTTTCCAGCCGCCCTCAAGGACTTTGTGATTTGCATTGTTCCCACTGGAAAGGGTTTGAACCTCATTTACATGTACTTGGGGACCTTTTGTATTTGTCCTGGAAATGATCTGGTCACACCATCTATCCATCCTTCTTTTGGGTTTCACTGTTTTGCAGGCTGGTGCCTGTGAGTTTTTGAACCAGACTGGCTTTTCTATAACATGGGTTGCAAATCCTGTCTATTTGATTATATTTTTAAATCATATGTTTGCCATTCAGAGAGAGCATGTGTGTGTTTGGTGTATGTGTATGCGCCAGATGTAGACACCCCTGCCCACACATATGGAGGCCAAAAGAGGCCCTGTAGAGTCTTCTTCTTTCCCTCTCCACTTTATTCCTTTGAGACAGGGTCTCTCACCAACCCGGGGGTCAGCAAGCCCCTAGGATCTTCCTCTATCTAGCCCGTTAACCTTCCCCAGTGCCAGAGGCACAGGAACACTTGGCCACATCTGGTTTTTTCGTGGGTCTTGGTGAATCCAAACTCATGTTACCATGTATGTATAGTAAGCACCCCATCCCATTAAGCTATCTTCCAGGCCCCTCACTTTTTTTTACATTATTTAATTTACCAAACCTCTCTGACTTTGTGATTTCTGAATTCAAAGTCATAGTTAGAAGCATAATACTCACTTGAAGGTTATAAAGGTTTTCTCTCAAATTTTACCCAAGTATTCATCTAGTGGTTACATGAATTTAAGAATAAATAAATAGAATTTTGTACCAAAACTTGAGGGGAAGCCTGGCATCTGGGCTGGCGAGGAAATGATCACCACTGCCATCATGGTTCATTCCAGAACTGCATCACTGGTGTGTCTCACAACACAAGTATCAGCAAGTATGGAGATCTGTCCTGGTCTCTGATCAGGAAGGAGTTCAAATACTTCCAAAGAATGACCACAGCCTCTTCAGTGGAAGGTAAACAGAACCTGGAGTTTACAGGTAGGAAAACCTGGATCTCCATTCCTGAGGGAAAAATGGGCTGTTAAAGGACAGAATTAACATAGTTCTCAATAGAGACCTCAAGGAACCACCACAAGGAGAGCAGCTCATTTTCTTGCCAAAAGTCTGGACAATGCCTTAAAACTTATTGAACAACCAGAATTATCAAATAAAGTAGGCAAGGTCTGGACAGCCAGAGGCAGTTTTGTTTATAAGGGAGCCATGAATCAGCCAGGCTACCTCAAACTGTTTGTGACAAGGATCATGCAGAAATCTGAAAGTGACAATGTTTTCCCAGAAATTGATTTGGGGAGATAAAAACTTCTCCTAGAATACCCAGGTGTGCTTTGTGAGGTTCAGGAGGAAACGGGCATCAAGTATAAAGCTGAAGTCTATGAGAAGGACTGAAGGACAGACACTTTTTCAAGCTGTTCCGTTTCTTTCCTAACATGATGGTTTTGACAAGGCCGTGGGACTGCTGTCAGCTGTCAATCTTCGAGCAAGTATTTCTTTAGGGAGGGGTAGTTGGAAGTGTTTGCTTCCTAGTGCCGGAGATGGATCCTGGGACCTGGTGCATGCTGGGCAAATGCTGTACTGCTGAGCCACACCCCAGCCCCTGTATAATTCCAAACAATATGTCTTCATTTCCCATTAACCTAACTAGGTTATATTAAATATGCTTTAAGAAAAGAAAAAAGAAAACAAGAATAAATAAACAAACCTTGGACTCATTTGGAGTTGCTGGCTACTTTTTCTCCCTCGGGAAGGAGTGCTGTTTCGTCTTCCTCTGCCATCGCCCTCCTAAATAATGTCCCTTTCATCCTACCCTGAACTTGGCCTGGCCCTGCTTAGGCATCACAACAGCTGCCAGCAGCACAGACGTGAGGAAAGGCGGTGGCCTCTGCCTCCCAGACCCACCAGCATCTCCCCCACCCTCTGTGAATCTGAGCTGTCTGGGACGGAATGAGTTCGGGGGTGATTACAAGGGACCACTGAATGCAATCCAGCGGTAGGGACCCTCAAAGGTAGTTGCCTTGTCCACTTAAAATTCTTGGAAGCACTGGGAAGAGTTGCTTGGAAAGGGAGAGAAATGGACTTTAAAGGGTGACATCAGGGCTTCACCATGCGCTCTTGGCTGGTCGGACTCGGGGTGAGGATTTGGAGGCGCTGTGGGAGTATCCGTTCACTACTCTCCCCTAATCCTCTCAAATCGCCCGGCTCTACAGCTGTTGGTGCACCAGATAAACTATTTGTTCAATTATTCTTGGCCGGGAGAGGGCGGCTGGCCTCAAAGGCTATGGGCTTCATAATTCCGGCTACTTCAATCAGCCCTGCCCTCCCCGGACTGCCCACGGGAGACAGGGCCTGTTTGAAGCCAGGGCACTGGGCTCGTCTTCTTTCTACCCTTTTCATCTCCACGCAGACGGCGGGGCGCGGACACCTCCCGGTGGACCCCGGCAGGGAGCAGCATCAGCCGTGGGCCCCGTGCCAATGCACAGAATCAAGGCGATAAAATAATTGCAAATGAAAGGGAGATTAGCAGGCACTGTGGAGACAAATGCTTCCAAAATGGCTCTAGAAATCTCCTCGGTGTGTTCTCAAAGGGGACTTGGCTGCAGCTGCCAGTTCCATGGCAATCGGGCAGCAGATGCCGGGCTGGGAGCACTCTGGACACTTGTCAGAGCCACCCAACACCAGCCCGGGAGGGAGATGTAGGCTGGTCACCTTGGCATCGCGGAAACGCACCGGCCATGAACACAATTTTATTTTCCCCGGTTTCAGCGCCCCTCCCCTTCTCTAGGCCTCTGCAGAGTCCCACTAATAAGTGGGGGACAGCTGCCGAGACTGGTCCTGTCTGGCAGTTGCTCTGAGAAATACTGGGGGGTGAAGGGCGGGGGAGAGATGAAGTCTCACATGGCTAAAAAGTCCTTTGCAGCCAAAATGGCCTCTCACTAGACCATTAATTTTTCCTCCAAACTTTGTTTCAGTGACTTGTGAACTAAGTCAACACCAACAAATGACTTGGGATAACTCCCCTCTTTCCAGTCCACTGTCTCCACCACTTTCCTCAGACTTCCTCCAATGAGCAAAATCTAAGGCACAGCCATTGACAGTTGTGAACAGTGTGACTCAACACAAGCCACACGCTGCAGCAAAGAACTCTAGAACATCGCAGAGGGCCTCTCCACCTGGTGTGACATAAAGTCCTGAGACACAGACTCTGCCAGCTCTCATTGGACCAAAAGGTAAGTGACTCTTCTCCTACCTAGAAAGTCCCACCTCTAGGACCTAGGCCCTGGGACCAGGAACCCCCACACACCACTGCCCCAGTTGCTGGCCAGCAGGACAGACTCCTGCGGGCAGGCTTCCCCACCAAAACGCCCCATTGAAAAGTGCAGTATTGTTTGGCCATTAACACTGAGTCACGAGGGCGGGGATTTCCAAGTCTCAGAATCTCTGGGTCGGAGTGCTTTTCCCTTGACCCTGGTCTCAGCTTGGGGTCAAGTCAGGGGCAGGATGTTCTTTCCTCTGTTCCTTTCCCCTATGCCCTCAGTACCCTCTTATCTGGGGTGAACAGATGTGTCTTTACCTCTCCCTGTAGTGGGTATTCATTCTACCTATGACCTTGGAGTACTAGCCCCTAGGGTGTGGCCTCTTGGCCAGTTTAAGACTTGAGCGGCCCCTACACAACCCCCTTCTCTGGTGCGCTCTTGGATGGTGAAGACCAGACCAGGTGAGAAACAGTGTGGGACACGTTCTTAGCCTCCCAGGGACTCTGTGACTGAAATGGCCATATCCCCTATCAGTGAGTCGATACCCTATACAACCCCTTAATAATAGCTTCATTATCGGTATCTGTGGATTTCAATTCCGGCATTATCTCCCTAGGAAAGTCATGGGACAGCTATCATCCTCGGCTCCTGTCCCTCCTTCACTTTCTCCTTCATATCACCTGCTCACTTGTTGAGATGTCCCTTTCAAAACCCACTGGCTCACAGCTGCCAACTATGAGGTCCTACCACAGGAAACTCCCCCAAGCTCTTAGACAATTCACCACCAAGCAGGGAGACCACAGGGGCTCTGGGGTGGCCCACACTGCACTAGTGAGGCTTTGGACTACAAGTGGGCGCAAAACTCGCTCTGCTTTGCTTGAGCCCATCTCAAAGCTCAAGACACAGCCAGGAGAAGAAAATTCCAGGACTGTGCGTCCATGGCTCTGTGGTGCATGTCCTGTAAGAGGTTCCTCTGACTCCTGCCAGGTTGAAACCCTCCATCCTAAAGAGAAGCTCTTCAAGACAGAAAGTCCACTTCTCAAAACAGCTTCAGGGAATCCCTGAAACTGAACAGATTCACTACCCCTCCCCCAGAGAGTATCTAAACACTCAGACTGCTAAGAGCCGTATGCAGACGAGCCCAGCCCTACCTGGAAGACACTATGACCAGCCCCACTGTCTAGAAGAAACAAAGACCAGCAGAACCACCTGGAAGAGGCTTAGACCAACTGAGGCACCTGAAAAGGACACTCCCGACCTGTTGAGCTGCCTCTAGGTTATTCAGTGTGCTCCTGGTTCCCAGCTGTGTGAGCTGTCACCCATGCTGGGGTGGGCATTGGTGGTGCAGCTGTCTTCAAGTCATTTCTGCTCCTGTAAGTGACCCCTCACCTATACTCCTATAAGTAACCCCAATAAAACTCAATGGCTCACCAAGCTGGACTTTGGCAGTATCAGTACTTTGATCTAACATGGGATCCCTATTTGGGTGAGTAAACATGTGTGTTGCGTCTCCCCAGGAAAAGTCTCTTATGACCATGCACAATGCTGGTGTGTCTTCTAAAGTGCCAAGCCTTTCTCAGGTCTGGGGATATAGTGGCTGTTCACTATTAGGCTGGCCTTATAACTTCATAGGGGGGAGGTAAGACCAGGTCAGAGGAGTGGAGTTTGTTGACCTTAACTCAAGTCCTCTGCAGCCACGGTGCAGAGTCATGGCAGACCTAGGTAGGGGGAAGCTGCCCCACAATTGCTTTGGGAATATTTGCTCAGTGGAATGAGACAGAACCTCGGCCTCTTTCCATACAGTGGAAAGGCAGCAATCGCCTAAGCTCACAAATGATCTACCTGTGGAGCATGAGACACGCCCCAGAGCTCAGAGGTGGAAGTTGTGTTCTCCATATTGACACAGACGTTAAAGCCGTTTGGGGAGTTGTCATCGTCGGGGTGGAAAAGTCATAAATCAGTTCTCCATGGTCCGCCACCTTCTGGCCACAAATCAAGTTCTGACTTTCCCGATGCCTTCCCCAGCTGGCCGTTGCCCACTGGGCTCTAATGACACCCGCATACGCTGTTCTTTAGCTTAAGCATTTGACTTCTGGCTCCACGTCTGATCACAAACCCTTGAGAACAGAGACCATACCTCATCTTGGTCAGTATCTCTCTGGGTACCGGTCACAACAGTGGATCCCCGTGTACTTTTGAATGCTTTTGAAAAGAATAGAAACCACATCAAAGGGAGTGAGCTAGCCAGGAGAGGAGAGGCAGAGATGACCTACCGTCTCCTGATGGCTGCCTCCTTGCCTAAATGCTAACTGCTGATAGAAGCAACTGAGTTATTTATCTGCTTTCACAACCACCTTTTGAGGTGACCTGTGTCACAAAGGAGGTGATTTAATTACAGGCATGAAGTGAACTTCCTAATGTCATGCCTCAGCCAAAAGTCAAAGCCACAATTTGAACCCAGGAAGTCTAGTTCCCAGACCAAGCTCTGTCCTGTGTCCTACTGCTGCAGAGGGAAAGCTGTCCCTTGTGAGTAGGGAAAAGTCAGGAGGATGGAGAAACAGGGAAAGAAAGTGGACGCTTACCAAGAAAACAAAAACACTCTTTACCCAACTCAATTCTCAATGCCCATCAGCACACCTCCTGCTTAAGGACAGTATGCCCAGGTACTGAGCCCCAGCTCTGCCTCTGCTTACTAACAAGGCCATGGATAGTACTTTTCTTCTGTTACTCTGCCTGGAATGCGACTCTCAGAGGCCTGGCCTGTCTCTTCGTGAACTGGAAAAGGGTGTGAGAGGGACAACGGCAATTATCCCCAGAGCAGAGAGCCTGGGCTGCTACCTGGGAATTGCCATTTGGGTGGACCCCTGGGGATGCTGCGACTGTATCTGACAGGAGATCCTCTCTGTCCTAGACAAGCAAATTAAGCATCCCATTGCCTGTGTCCCTTCTCACTGTTTGGAAACCTTATGATTTACACGGAGATACCTGAGGTACCAGAGTCTCAGGCCTGCAAACACAACCCAAGCCACTGGACTCCGCCACTCTGCAAGAAGTGACCTGCTGGCAGATGTGGTAGCATGTGCCTATAATCCCAACCCTGGGGAAGTTAGAGCCGAAAGGTCATGAGTTCAAGACAAGCTTGGGCCACATAGTGAGACCCTGACTCCTGACAAAGGAAAGTGGAGGACAGAAAGGAGGAGAGACAAAGAGGATGGGGGAGGAGGGAGTTTGCAAACACATAGCCCTAGAACTGATGGGGGAAAGAGGGTTCTTAAAGTAGTGTGTGTGTGTGTGTGTGTGTGTGTGTGTGTGTGTGTGTGTGTGTCTGTCTGTCTGTCTGTCTGTCTGTGTATATGTGTGTGTGTCTGTCTGTATGTATATTTGTGTGTGTCTGTCTGTGTGTATATGTGTGTGTGTGTGTGTGTGATAAAAAGGCATCAGACCAATTGCTTTATGCTAATAAGATGTCAATATAGTTCAAGAATGTGAGATGATGTGTGTTTTAATCCTCCCTCCATCCACTCTGCAAATACCTGTAAGAGTATGGCTGCTGTGTGCTTGGCTTCGCTCCCCAGGCTGTGTGGTGAGGACAATCACTAAGGTGAGTGAGCCCCTGGGGAGAGGAGAGTTTGTAGATAGACCTAGCCAGGTGACAGGGAACTAATTGCATAGTGTAAGTTTTAGATGCATGGGACAGATGTCTATAAAGGGACTCCCAAGTTGAGGCTTACATCTATACATGTATAACAGTATAGCATAGCACAGCACAGCACTGTCTTCTCAACAACCCTGCAAGGCTGGCTTTCCTGCTCGCACTTCCGTGACTGTGAAGCTGCCCCATGAGCACTGGAACCACCCATAAGCACCTCTCAGCCTCTGCCCTTCTACACCCCAGGCTGTTGGCAGGGTCCACGCAGGACCCAAACGCTGTCAACAAGTGAATCAGTGACGACCATATCTCCTCCCTTCTTCTGTCTCCCTACAAACGAGGCAAGGTATGTTCTAGAAGAACATCCTATCACGTATGACATGTATCAACATGTATGAAGTCATTTAGCCATGCAGGACAGTGTGGTTGTGTGACTGCACTTAAAAGAAGTGTCCCTAGCTGTCGGTTTTGTGGGAGGAGAAAATAGAAATGGTTGGGGCTGGAGAGGTTAAAAGCACTGGCTGCTCTTCCAGAGGTCCTGAGTTCAATTCCCAGCAACCACATGGTGGTTCACAACCATCTGTAATGAGATCTGGTGCCCTCTTCTGGCCTGCAGTCATACATGCTGTATACATAATAAATAAATAAATCTTAAAAAAAAAAAAAAAAAAAAGTTTAAAAGAAAATAGAATGGCGGCCACTGGCGGCTTCAGAGAAGGGAAGTGGGAACTTGCCGGCAGGTGTAAGGTTACAGTTACAGAAATGGGTAAGTTCTAGACATCTGCCTGCCGATAACACCTAAGGTTTTAAGATGTGCCCAGGGCTTCCAGATGTGGTGTTTATGGCATTGTGCACTCAAAACTTGTTAAGAGGTTGGGTCTCATATTAGTGGTTTTAATCCCCAATAAAAATTAATTTTAAAAAAATAAGGAAACTTGGAGAGGTGGTGGATGTGACATTTACCTTGACTGTGAGGATGATTCACAGGTAAAAAATGTGCATTAAATATATGCTGTTTTTATATCAGTTTACACTGCAATAAGCCTATTTAAAAGGTAACATGTTCTTAAATTCTCCTCCATTCAAAATTTCCTGCAATCCTTCTCTAGCATTCGAATGGGCCAACTCTGACCCAGTTCACATCTATTCATGTTTGATGAATTTCCCCTCTTCTCTCCTGCTTATGAGAAACAAGTTTTCTAGTCAAAACCCTGTGAAGGTAAGAGGAGAGCTTCCTCCGTACTCTCTGGCTCCAAGCTGGGCAGCCTGAGGAAAGAGGATACTGTCAGCCTGTCTCCACCCAGGGCTATCTGGAGGACAGTTTTAGGGGAAATGTCCTGAGTTTTGTTTCATGTCACAGGCATCCAGCATCCACTGAGGCCAGAGCAGCCTCACTGAAGTGAGGGGATTCGTGCAGGGACTTTCTTTTGCCAGCTTATTTCACTTAGCATGTTTCCCAGGTTTATCCATCTAAACAACGAAGGCAGTTCATGCTAGCGCTGGATGGCGTGTTCACAGACAGCAGCTCTGTGCCTCAGAAGCCATCTTCCACTGACAGACCAATGTCAGGGTGGAGGGGGGACGCCCCCACTGATCATTGTACCTAGCTTCTTTGGAATGCCCTTCGTGCCTACTTTTCCAAGGTCTGGCACCCTCACTCCCATGGGAGAATGGAAAGAGCCCGAGAAACGAGGCTACAAAACCGTTGTGAAATGGTCTTGAACTGGGGTGTGTGAGATCAAAGACGCAGCTCCGAGGACAAGGGGGATGAAGGGATGAGAGGGATCTTCCCACTGGCTGCTGCAGGAGACCCGAGCACAGGCTGTAGGAAGCGCTCAAGAAGGAAACCTACGCAGTTAGGAACCCTAGCTGTTTAGAGGCTCGAGAAATGGAGCTGAGAGTCCCTGTTTCAGAGGAGAGGAATACAGTGGCTTTCGTTTCTTGGTGCTAGATCAGTCAGGATCTCACTGCTAATTAGCCAGGCTCAACGCAGTGCCCCCTGGTGGCCATATGAGTTGTTTCCTACTACAAAAGTATGAAAACAGCACCATCTACAGGATGATTTATTACATGCCGCCTTACAACAAACATTTCAATTTGCTCACTTTAACTTGGCACTTATAAAACAAAACGAGAGTGAAAATAAAAAACAATTCTTTAACAATGTGTGCTCCGTGTCATACTGAGGTGTAAACATCGGGCTTTGTGTGGCCATGAGCAAAGCGTGGACTCTCAAGTCAGGTGACTGGAATGGAGTTGCTCAAAACTTTTTGAGCTTAGTAAAGTTACTACCTCAAAGCTTTGCTTTTTCTTATCTGCAAAGAAGTGGGTATGTTTATCTTGCAGTATTTGTCCAACGTTTAAGTGAAATAATGCACATAAGATAGAAATCAAATGTGTATAAAGTAAGTTACAAGGTGGGTACAATAAATAGGCTTCAAATTAAAAAAAAAAAACTCACCTAGAAATTTTGGGGGTGTTGTTTGAAGTTGTGAACTATTTTATAAATATGAACTATTTCTAACATGAGTTTTATCAAATGAAAAACAAAAAAGCACTCTGTGAATATTTTTTTTTAAGAGGGTAGCCTTTCCGCTCTCTAGAGTGATTGAGTCTGACTCCTCCAGAAGTCAATCCACCCCTGGGCACGAGGCCTGGAAACAAGATTCTGCCAACAGAGGCTCCACAACATGAACTGAACATCTGCCCCATGCTAGACACTCTGGAAGTGTCGTTATCATGGGGCGGGTCTAAAGCCCCACCAGAGAGGGCTTTGCCAAGAGTATGAGAATGTCTTCTTTTATAGTTTTTTCTCAGGTACTTTTGAAATTAGTCAGAAAGCCTCAGTACTAGGAACAGCATGAGCTGGTTAGGAGAAGCTTCTGTGGTGTATAGTGAACTAGTACTGAGCAAGAAAAAGGCCAACAGCCAAGGAAAGTGCAATGTGGGTGAACATCGAATCTGACGGGGATTGGGGCGGGTAAGCCAGATGAAAATGTACATGCTGCATTGTCATAATCTTCTAGAACAATAAGATCATCTCTATGGTTGTGGGAATCAGCACAGCTTGTGTGGGGGGCCTGAATACAGAGGGACACTAGACATGTAGGGGGTGAAACTGGCCTGAATCCTGGCCTGGAGTTTGGTCACATGGGTGTAAACAGGCAGGGTTTTCCTGAGTCCACTGGACCCTCTGAAAGCAGTTTTTACAATTTCAAGACATTTGCAAGTTGGTTCAAATTAAGTATTTACATCACAGAAGTTGACCAACACTATCAAGTGGGGCTTCTTCATCCCACTAGAGAACCAAATATTTGACATACATGCACACAAACATCGATTTATTAGTCAAAGCCACCAAACGGCACAAGATCTATTGTATAACGCTACATGAAAATTGTATCTCAAATAATTATATCTCAAAAATGTGCCTCTCACTTCCAGAGTTTGCAGAATGCAGCTGGTACCCAGTACTGAGCTGTTACTTAAGAGAAATTGAAACGGTCATTTCTGAAACTGAGCAGCAAAACCTAAGATGTGTTGAAGGATGAAGCTCAGAGATTGTCCTGGCTAGTTTTTTGTCAACTTAACACAACCTCTAGTTATCTGAGAGGTAGGGACTACAACTGAGAAAATGCCTCCATAAGACTGGGTTGTATGCAGGCCTGTGGGCACTTTCATAATCAGTGATTGATGTGGGAGGGCCCAACCTGTTGTGAGTGAGGCTATCCCTAGGCAGGTGGTCCTGGAGTACATAAGAGAGCAGACTGAACAAGCCCTGGGGAGTAAACCACTCCCTCTATGGTTCCTGCTTCATTTCCTGTCTCACATTCCTGCCCTGAGTTCTTTCGATGATGGACCGTAAGGTGAACTATAAGCTGAAGTGGACCCTCTCCTCCCCAAGTTGCTTTTGGTCATGATACTTCATCACAGCAACAGAAACCCTGACTAAGACGAAGACAGCATTCTGCCTGCTCTAGTGAAGACCCTAGGTTCCATCCCCAGCACTGAAGAAAGTCTTTTTATCCAGTCAAAATGGAAGTAAAGCAAAAAAGCAGACCAAACACACAGGCTTCAGGGAGAGATGCAGAGCAGGAACAACCTTAGAGAGTTGCCACACAAGCTGTAGGTTGTTAGCCTTCCCTTGGTGAGAACCTAGGCACCATTCCAGACTCACTGTCCTCTGTCATTTAAAAAGAATGTTAATTCTTTGTGTTTTATGTACAGGAGTGCCTTGCCTGAATGTATGTGTGTGCACTGCATGTGTGGCTGGTGCCTGCAGAGGCCAGAAGACTGCATCTGATACCCTGGCACTGAAGTTGAAGATGGCTGTGAGCTACCACATGGGAGCAGAAAACGTAACCCCGGCCTTCTGCAGGAACAGCTAAAGATCTTAATAGAAGGCTGTCCCTCAAAGCAGAGAGCATCATTTTTCCCAGATGGCCTTCAGACTCCATCTGCAACATGAACTCTGCCCAGAGTCTACCCTGCCTGTGTGCCTTGAAGAATTTGGAAGCCAAGTTCTCAAAATATTTCTTGCCCACCATTCCACATAGCTATCCATCAATATGAAGGAAGGGTTAGTTCCAAGTACCCAAATCCAGAGATGCTGAATCCATTGGTTGCATGAGACCTGTGTCTGGCTTCCCATGAACTGCATCTCTGAATTATTTTAACACCTAATACAATGTAAATGCTATGGAAATAGTTGTTATGCTATATTGTTTAGGGAATAACAGCAAGGAAAGCAACCTGTACATGTTCAATAAAAATTCAATTTATTGGTCCATGATTGATTGACTCCATGAATGCAGATCCACAGAAGCAGAGAGGCAACTGAATATGTACGTACAGATGTTTTATTGATTCTGCTTCTCTGTGTGTATTGGCCTTCTATACTACAGCCTTGTTCAACCCACCAGTCTAAGGAGGTGTTTGCAGACTCCTGGTGCCCTGGCTTGCTTTAATTATCAACTTCACACAAGCTAAATTCATCCAATAAGAATGACTCAGTAGAGGAATTATTTAGATCAGAATGGCCTATGAGCAGTCTATGGGGAGATTGTCTTGACTAATGCAGGATGGCCCAGCTTATTGACAGCAGCCTCCTTAGGCAGGTGGTCCTGGGTGTTACCAGAAAGCTACCTAAGGGGCTGAAGAGATGGCTCAGAGGTTAAGGGCACTTGATACTCTTGCAGAGGACCCAAGTTTGGTTCCCAGTACCCTCATTGGGTAGTTCACAACTGCCTGTATCTCCAGTTCTGGGGTATCTGATGCCTTCTCCTAGCCTCTACAGGCACCAGGTGCTCATGTGATATAAATACATACATGCAGATACACACATACACATAAAAATAAATTGCTGTGGGATGTCTTTCTATATGCTATGGATATGTGTTGCTCTGATTGGTTGATAAATAAAGCTGCATTGGCCTATGGCAGGGCAGGATAAGGTTAGGTGGTACATTCACACTAAAGACAAGATGAAGAAGGGTAGAGTCAGAGGAGATGCCAGCTTGCCAAGGAGCAACAAGGTGCCAGCAGACTGGTAATGCCACGGCCATGTGGCAGCGTATAGATTAATAGAAATGGATTGAGTTAAGTTATAAGAGCTAGCTAACAAGAAGCTTGACCCATAGGCCATACAGTTTGTAAATAATATAAGCCTCTGTGTGTTTACTTGGGACCAAGCAGCTGCAGGATGCAGGTGGGAGAGATTTGTCCTGACCGTGGGGACTGGACAGGACTGGAGAAACTTCTGGTTACAATGAATTTTTCTTAGAAGAAAAAAAAATGAAGCATGAGTGTATGACTGAGCCAGCAAGAGTGTTCCTCCATGTCTCTGCTTCAGACTCCTACTTGAGTCCCTGCCCTGACTGTACCCAATGATGGACTATAAACTGGAATGTAAGCCGAATAAATCCTTTCTTCCTTATGTTGCTTTTGGCCATGGTATTTGTCACAGTAACAGAAAGCAAATAGAAACACCTGGGGATTCTGGGCAGATAACCTGCTCACTAGGAACAGGAGCTGGTGCACCTAGGGCAGGATCCACAGCCTAGGGTGAGGTCTACAGCCTGGGGCAATAGGGCTGTATCTCCCTTATCATATTAGGAACTTCAGAGACACAATCATTGTCCTAGACCCTTTGAGAAGCATAGCTCCTGAGAGGCAGAAACTAGATATAAATCTTCTTAGTCATGTGATAAGAGATTAATTAATACCATTGATTGGCCATTGGTAAGGATAGGCTTAGGCAGTGAGGCAAAAGGCAGAACAGGACAAAGACCACAGATAGGTTAGCCCATTTCTCAGTAGGGCCAGGCTTCAGATAAAGCAGGAATCTGGCCAGGCAGTGGTGGTGCACGCCTTTAATCCCAGCACTCGGGAGACAGAGGTGGGTGGACCTCTATGAGTTCAAGGCCAACCTGGGCTACAGAGTGAGTTCCAGGAAAGGCGCAAAGCTACACAGAGAAACCTTGTCTCAAAAAAACAAACAAACAAACAAACAAAAACAAAAACAAAAACAAAAAGCAGGAATCTGCACTTCTATTGAGGCTGAATCCTGAGGAAGAATTCAAGGTCTGGCATCCTTGGTAATAAGCTACGTGCCTTTGCTTAGGGAGTCGGGGAATGTTCTGGCTAGATCTGTTCAAGAGGAAATAAGATGTCAAACACAAGTTGACCAAGTGCAGAGCCCAGGGCATTGGCAACACAGCAGAAAGGAAGCCTTGTCTTGTCTGCTGTCTTCCAGGACACTTCATACCTCTTCCTGGGAACTCAACTCTCAGACTGTAACCTCAGCGAGACAGAGGCTCCACACCCAGAGAGTGCCATGGCATTGGTGCTCAGGAGCTTTGAGTTCTGATACTTAGCATACAAAATGTTCCCCCAGGGCTCCCAGAATCACTGGGTGAAGACTTCAAAGAGGCGAGAGACTGCAAGAGAACAGGGTGTAAAAACCAGTGAGCCTGAAGGTATTAACTCATGGTAAGCTTTTTCTCCAAACCTGTGAAGCTAAGAGAAAGGGAAGTTCTACCTTTATCCCTCTGGAACATTCTATAGGTCTCCTCCACCATGTATGATAAGATGTCCCTGCACTCTGCCATCACTGGAAACTGTGACACTCTGACCACCTATGAAGTTGACAAAGAACAGTTAGGCTGTCACCTGATTAGACTGCCTACAGATCACCAGACCCCTCACATCACTTACTATATTTTTTTTGTCAACTTACCAAAGGCTCCAAACAGCTATTCCCAAGTCCTCCCAGACTATAGAAATCGATATTTACAAACAAGTCTAACTTTTTTTATGTGTATAGGAATTGGCTTGCATCTGTCTCTGTGTACCACATGCATGAAGGGCCTGATGAGGCCAAAAAGAATCAATCCTCCAGAACTACACTCACAGAACATTTTGGGATCTGCCACATGGGTGTTGGGAACCAAATCTAGGTCCTCTGGAACAGCAACCAGTGCTCCTACCTACAAAGTCACCTCTCCAACCCCAAGAAATTGCTCTTTAAACAACATATCAAAACACCATTAATGCTCCCAATAACCCACACCCACTCTACCCCTTCCTCCCCTGCCTCTCCCTCCACCTCTCACCCACTTCGTATTTCCTCACTCATCTCTTCTCCAAACTTCCCTCCCACCTGTGCTCATCCCCATCCCTCCTCCTTCCTCCCCAATTCCCCACACCAACACTAAGTACGTATCAGAAACAATTCAGGTCTCAGGCCTTCCAAAATCCTGCAGCTCAACCCCTCATGGCTTCCTAGCTGCCCCAGCTCCTGACAGACTCAGGTCTTGTGTGTTTAGCCTGGGATACATGTGAAAACCAGGAAACTAGTAATGGGCTACTGAGAGTACATTTAGGGAGTGGGGATCATAGGTTATAGGTGAGCTGGAAGTAGAGAGGGAGAATGTTGTGGACAGGAAGGTTCAAGATGGGAGTGAAGTGCTAGGGATTCAGAAACAAGGGGCTAGGGGAAAGCTTAGACAAAATGGAGGGCGCATGAAGAAGCCAACTGGAAATCTGTCATCTTCAACTCAAGTTAAAAAATATAATTAAAAATATAATAAAAGAGAACAGTGGAACATGTTATACGAAAGGCTAGAGAGGATGCAGAATACTGAGAGCCAAAGGTTTGAGTGAATATGACAAGTTAGTGAGGGAGATGAAGGGTAGGAAGTGGGTTAGCCAATCCTAAGGATATATGAAGAAGTCTTATGAAACCACACATGTTTGTAAGCTATTTAAAGTATTTTTAAGGCATTTGAACCAAAGTAGCCCATATGGGTGGACGATACTGCTCCCGAAAGACAGGGTTATTAAATGAAAATCTTAGTACCAGGCACAGGTTATATCCATATGAGTTATTGGTCAGAGGGGCCCCAGAGGCCTCCAAAACATGATGGGTTGTTGGCATTGCTGTGTCTGCCCATCATAACTAGATAGTAAGACTATTACTGAAGACATCACGCACTTCAGTTGGAGAACACAGAAAAATCAATCTTGGACTGACCAGGAAATCTCTCTCTCCTTCCTGGCCTGCTTTTACAGTGCTGGGAAGTGTTGTGCAGGCTTCCTGGGGAGAAAAGACATCAATGATCTTACCGGGCACTGGATCCTTCAAGCTACAATAATGATCTGCCGGCCAAGGCGTGCCTACTGGTACAACAGTGGAGTGACTGGTCATGGCATAACTACCTGCTTTCTTGACTGAATCTGAGGCCTGCCCCACAGACGGCGATTCATGCCTGATGTTGTCAACATGGTCAAAATCCAAGGCTAGGGAAGTCAGAGGCCAGAGGGGGGATCTGTTGGCATTGTTTAGCTAGAGGGTGATGTTGTCAAACCACCTTCTAAACATTTATGTTTCTAGTCAGATTTGTTCTGCTCTTGACCTTGCTCAGAAAGGACTCTTATTGCAGAGAGCAGTGGTTAATGCAGAGACTCATAATTGTTCAAAATGTTGAGACTAACCATTTCAATTATTCAGCCACAGGTGGAACAGCTGTATCGACACTACTCCCTGCTGACCCAAGGAACGTCTGGGAAGAGGGGGCGGAAAGAATGCAAAGGGTGGAAGCTGAGGAGGAGTGCCGAGAAAGGCTAGCCTCGACATATGACATGGCTGTAATACACAGGAACTCCCAACAGCTTTGGTTATCCATACAAGACCTCCACTAGACCAAAAGAACTAAAATTTCTACCCTGAGGGTGGCTGGAGAGAAGACTCAGCAGTTACAAGCCCTGGCTGCTTGAACCTAGAGGACCTGGGTTCAATTCCCAGCCCCCATACGACAGCTCACAATCATCTATAACTTCTGTCTCGGGGGATCAGGTGCCTGTCATGGGCAGGCACCAAGAATGCCCCAGGATACATGCAGGCAAAATACCCATACATATAAAATAAAAATACATAAAATCATTTTAAAGCTCCAGCATGGAGTGAGGAGGGCTCCCAGTGCCGATGTCCCACTCCTAGCCACAGAGCTAACGGCAGGTGACGGCTTCTGAGGGAGAGGCAGTCGCTTTTCTTGGGGGATGAGCATTGGTAGGTTGTCCAGCCCCAGTAGATGAACATAGACACATGAGAATATAGGTAGTACTAATTGGGCTTGTTGGATTATAAGAAATATTTTAGGGATGGAGAGATGGCTCAGTGGTTAAGAGCACCGACTGCTCTCCCAAAGGTCCTGAGTTCAAGTCCCAGCAACCATATGATGGCTCACAACCACCTGTAATGAGATCTGGTGCCCTCTTCTGGCCTGTAGGGACACATGCAGGTAGAATACTGTATACATAATAAATAAATCTTTTTTAAAAAAAAAATATTTTAATCCAGGGGCTGGAGAGATGGCTCAGTGGTTAACAGGACCTGAGTTCAGCTCCTAGCACTTACATTGGGAAGCTCACAATCACCTGTAACTCCAGCTCCAGGGAACCTGACACCCTCTTCTGGTTGTCAAAGGTAACACACACACACACACACACACACACACACACACACACACCCCACACACAACACACACACACCACTCAGATACATACATATAAATTTTTTAAAATCTAAATAAATTTTAAAAAAGACATGAAGTTGGAAGGGAGATGGGATATATGTTGGGGAGTGAGAGGAGTTGGAAGAATAGGGGGTAAATATGACCAAGATACAGTGTGTGTGTGTGTGTGTGTGTGTGTGTGTGTGTGTGTGAAATTAATAAAAAATAACAACTTTTAAAGTCTCTCTGCTCTGGGAAGCAGCTCACCAGAACTCCTTATTGCGACTGCTTGGTATCCACTCACCAGTCTCTCCTCACCCCTCCCTAAGCCCTCTTTATCAGCCACTGGAGCCACCGTGCTGCTCTCAGCTTCTAGGAAGTCAGCCTTTGCAGGCTCCCCACAAGAGTGACATCACCGACTTGTCCTTCTGCACCTAGCGTAGTTCTCTTAACTCGGAGACCCACGGCTCAGCCACGCTGCAAATGACAGGATGTCATTCTCTCGGGGTCGAATAGCATTTCCCTGTGTATAATCGTTTTCTCTATCCACTCACCAGCTTATGTGCAGTCGCTGAAGGGGAGGAAACATAGACTAGACATCTGACAAGGCGTTGATGTCCAGAATACAAAAAATTCCGCATACTCAATAGCAAATAAATAAAATAACAAAGTAAATCTTAATCGGCAGTTTTCAAAAGAAGGCATACAGATGGCAAACAGGTATATGGGGAAAAAATGTTCAATGTCATTAATCATCAGAGATTTGTAAACCACAATGAGGTATCACCTCACTCCCCTGAGTCATTAACAAGAAGTCTAAAAGTAAGAGTGTGCAAGAATGTGAGATGAAAAGAACCTTTGCACACTGTTGTTGGAAATGTAAATTAGTACATTAGCTGCTATGGAAAACAGTATGGCGATAACAAAGAATTAAATGTAGCTGGGCGGTGGCACTCGGGAGGCAGAGCCAGGCACATCTCTGTGAGTTCAAGGCCAGCCTAGTCTCCAAAGCGAATTCCAGGAAAAGCGCAAAGCTACACAGAGAAACCCTGTCTCGAACAACCAAAATAAATAAATAAATAAATGTAAGAATTTTTTAAAAACACCTGCTTTGGCAGTTCTTTGTGTGAGTGAGTTCAAAGCCAGCCTGATTTATATACCAAGTTCCAGGCCAGCTAAGGGATACAGTGAGACCCTGCCTCAAAAAACAAGCAAACAAACAAACAAAAACAAACAAACAAAAAATGCTGGTTCAGAGACGTAAGAACCTCTGTAAGCCACACTCTCGGGAACTTCAGATGAAGTATCACGGGCCTACATGCTGAGACCTGGCCAACAGCAGACCTTTGGACAATGGGGGTGAAACTTTGAATCAGAACATCCGGTATTCAGAGAGGTGGAGATGTAATCACAGACAGAGTCTGCAGGGGACATAGACAGCACAAGCAGCACACCAGATGCTAGGAAAGGTTTTCACAGAGGCTGGACTGCGATTCATGACTGGACTCCTAGGAGCTTCCCAGGGGCTTGGCCACCATGTGCAACTGGTTCTGAGAAGCACACCCCACTGGCCAGACCAGCATTGGTAATGAAGCATCCCAAAGAGGACCTATAGGCAAGAACAACATTTATAACATAGCCCCTGAAGGACCACCTCTGGGTGTGACCAGCATTTATGATCCAACATCACAAAGGAACACCCAGGGCTAGGATAGGCATCTAGGATCCTGGCCAGTATTCTACTGTTGAGAGGAGCATTGGAGCTAGTGGTGTCCAAACACCAGTCTAGCAGAAGATGACACCTAAACTCTATTACCACTCAGTCCCCCTTGAACACTGCTGTGTTCCTTAATTCAGGAGCTGGATGTTTGCTGTATAAGCATGAGGGCCTGTGTTTGTATTCCTAGAACTCATGTAAAGGGCAGGAGTGTCAGCACTTGCCTCTAATCCTGGCACTGGGAGGTGTATCCTGCCTGACCTGCTAACAAGCCTGTCAGTTTAGCTGAAATGGTAAGCTTCAAGTTCAGTGAGAGAGCTCACTTTTAAATAAATAAATTAATAGATAGATAGATAGATAGATAGATAGATAGATAGATAGATAGGTAGGTAGCAAAGCAATTGAAGAAATGTATCCTGATATAAATCTCTATATGCATCTATGAGGGCATCTCTCTCTCTCTCTCTCTCTCTCTCTCTCTCTCTCCCTCTCTCCCTCTCTCTCTCCCTCTCTCTTTCACACACACACACACACACAGACACACACACACACATGCACACACCTGAATAAAATAATGAATTCTATACAACAAGATATGAAAGCATAATTCAATGATGAGATACTAGAAATTAAAAATTCAACAAGTCAAATAAAAAGCTCATGAAAGACCCATCCACACAATGGTTGACAGGGAGAACAGAACAGCAGGCCTTGAAGACAACATAGATGAATTGGAACATCAGTCAAAAAGACAAATTAATAAGAAGGGACAAATGGAACATTCAAATTTTATGGGACAATATGAAAAGACCAAATCTGTAAATCATGGGCATATGTGGAGAATAATATCTTGCTAAAGAAATAGAGAACATTTTCAACAAAATCATATCAAATAATTTTCCAAATATAGATTTTAAAATGCCCGACCAGACACAGGAAGAATCTGGAACCCAAAACAAATAAGACCAGGAAATAACTTCTCTAACCCATAGTGTAGTTAAAGCAAAGGAAGTATATGGAAAGCTGCAAGAGAAACCATCAATTTTCACAGAAAGACAGGCCCAACAAAGTAACAGCAGATTTCTCAACACACTTTAAAAGCAAGGGGGCTGAGAGTGCTGCATTCCAAGTTCTGAAAGATGACTACTGCCAGCCCAGACCACTCTACCCAGCAAAACTAACTGTCATAATCTGAGCAGAAAGAAAACATTCCTATGATATAAACAGGCTGAGAAAATCCCTGACAACAAGCTCTTCAGAACAGAGACAGAATCTTTGAAGCTGACAGAAAAGAGGGATGTGATCAATTTTAAAAAAAGAAAGACACTCCCAACTAAAACATTCCAGGTCCAGATGAATTATATGGTAATATTTTATTTGTGATAAAGTGTGATTTTATTTGTATGTTAATATATTAAGTTACCTGGGGGTCAGAGCTAATAGCAAGCCATAGCAGAAGTCTGGCAGTGGTAGCACATGCCCTTAATCCTGATCACATGACAGGCAGATCTTTGTGTGTTCAAGGATACAGCCAGCATAGAGACACACGTCTTTAATCTCAATACCAACCATAGAGACCTGGAGGTCTGTATAGACAGGCAGTGACAAGGAGGTCATGTGGTTGGGTTTATAACCAATGAGAAGACAGAACAGAAAGTCAATAAAAAGACAGATACACAGGAAGTAGGTCTCTTTCAGAGGGGAAGGACAGCAGTGGCAGCAAGGGGTAAGAAAGGGTTTTAGTCTCTGCTTTTAACTACTGCTTTGACCTCTTGGGCTTTTAACTCTGCATTTGGCTCTGTGTTTCTTATTTAATAAGACCATTATATCTACAGAATTAACTCTGAATTCTACTGTATCTTTAATGAACTAAGGTCACATTATTCCATTAAATAGAAAAGAAGGAATGTTACCAAGCCTTCTCATGAAGTCAATACTACTCTGATGCCAAGCCGGACAAAAAATATAACAAAGAAAATTATATGGTGAACACAAGAACAAATATTGTCAATAAAATATTGAAGTCACCTTTACAGAGAAAATGAAGATACTGAAAAGGGAAGTCAAAGAAGATACAAGATTATGAAAAGCCATTTCACGTTCCTGGATTGGCAGAGTTAACATTGTAAAAATGGCTAGATCAACAAAAGTTATCTACAGATTTAATGTGATCCTCATAAACCTTCCAATGATATTTGCCACAGAACTAGGAAAAGCAGTCCAAAACTATATGTGCAAACACCAAAGGCCATGAATAGCCAAAGCAATATTTAGAGACAGAGCATTACTAAATGTATCAGAAATTAAACCTCAGAGCCACAATAACCAAAACAGCATGGTACTGGTACAGTAACAGACACATCAATCAATAGAATAGAATAGTGGACCGAATAGAAACCCTCCTAGCTGAAACCACCTGGTTTTTTGACAAAGATTTAAAAAATACACATTGAAGAAAAGACAACCTCTTCAACAAATAGTACCTGAAAATTGGATGCATACATTTAGCTCTCACCCTGTACAAAAAAGTAAACACCAAGTGGGACGAAGACATTAAGGTAAAACCTGAAACTCTAAAACTGTTAGAAGGAAAAGTAGGGAAACACCTCAAGATATAGGCATAGGAATGGGCTTTCTCAGCAGGACTTCAGTCACTTAGGAAATAAGGCCAACAAATGACAAATAGGACTTCCTAACTGAATGAAGAGACAACCTACAGAATGAGAGAAAACCCTTCCTACTAAACAGTTGACAAAGGATTAATGCCTAGAATATATGAGGAACTCAAAAAAAGAAAGCATGCAAGCCAGTCAACCAATGGGCTAAATGAACAGGCAGTTCTCCAAAGAGAAAATACAAATGGCCGATAAACACAGAAGAAAATGTTCACGTGCACTAGCCATCAGGAAAATGCAACCTTCAGTGAGGTTCTGCTTTACCCCAGTCAGAATGAGAATAATTAAGAAACAATCTTCAGACAAAAGGGGCTACTATACACCCCTGCTGGGAATGTAAACCAGTCCAGTCCTGACTTTGTCTGTGCAGTGGTGGCAGAGTCTATGGGTCTGTATCATTGTGATTGTGTGCTATAATAGGATTTATTATCTGTTTTATTACGGTTTTTAAAATTAGAGTTACTGAATGTGGTCCCTCCTGTGTGAAGCCTGCTCTCCATTCCTTTTGATGGCTTGTCTTACTTACTCTGAACCCCACACGCAACTCTAATAAGCTCTCCTGTCCCCTAAGCTGGCTCCACAGCTGTCCAGATCACTCGCCTGCTTTCTATACTGCAGCCACAAGAGGGAGCACTGTGACAGCCCTGCAGCCAGAGCGGTAGACCATCGCCGAGCCAGGTAAACTCTGTGATGTCGTGAGCCCAGTAAGAAAAGGTTAAGAGAAAAGTGCAGGGAAACACGCCTCAAAGAGAAAAGTAATCAAGAAAACTAAAATGACACAGACTTCAGAACTGGGGGACAAGGACATTAAAACTATTATTATATGTTATATATTCAAGATGCCAGAGGGGAAAAAAACTAAAGCTGTTGATAATACAGGAGAGACAGTCTTCAAAAATGTTGAAATCAAAGGCAAAGGATGTAGCTCAGCTTTGGGCAGAGGGCTGGGAGTTGGAGTCCAAGCATGATGAGCAGAAAAAGAGGAATGGGGGCGAGGAGTGGGAAGAAAGGGAAGAGGTGGGGGGAGGAGAGGAGAGGAGGAGGGGGACGAGGAAGAAATGATCTTGTGTCAGCCACTCCTGTAGTCCTGGCTACTCAGAAGGCTGAAGTGAGAATTTCAAGAATTCATTGCAAGTCTGTGCCACATAGCATAACAAGTCTCCGTTTTTAAATAAATGAATGAATACATTAATTAATTAAATTGAACTTGTGAGACTAAACCCACGTGTCGGAAAGAAAATCTACATTGATCATCATGAAAATCCAATGGATGAGATGAACAGAGTAGACACCGAAGGAAAAAACAATCAGTGAACTTGCAAATATAGTAATTCAAGTCATGAAAATTGAAATACAGAAAAGAGTGCTGTTTACAAATAGAGTAGCAGTACACTGTGAACAACGTCAATCACTTTAATATATGAAGAAGTAAAAATGCTTCTAAATGTTAACAAAATAAATACATAAAAGAAACCTCTAAATTAGCAGACAGACCTTGGGAATTTTTAATAGGTTTATTGGAGGTTAAAAAAAAATGAAAAACAGACAGGCAGTGGTGGCGCACGCCTTTGATCCCAGAATTCAGGAAGCAGAGGCAGGTGGATCTCTGTGAGTTCGAGGCCAGCCTGGGCTACAGAGTAAGTTCCAGAACTGCCAGGACTACACAGAGAAACCCTGTCTTGGGGTTGGGAAAAAACAACAAACAAACTTATTTCACTCTCTACATAGCCTCAGCTTGTAACTAACTCTTTGTGAATTAGTTAGATGGCATCAATCCAGACAAGCTGCTGCTAGGTTTTGCTATGTAGCCCTGGCTGGCCTTGAACTTTCAATCCTCCTGCTCTACCCTCCTGAAAGCCTGAATTACAGGTGAGTGCCACCAGGCTCAGCCAATATTTTTTTTAATCCTGTAAAATTAGTGCCTGACCCAGAAGTCTTCCTTCCAGAAATGTAAAGGTCGTTCCATTTATATGAGAATTCTGTCCATATAAATTGTTACACCCACAAATTAAGAAGAAAACTCATAGAACTTTATGAATAATTGTAATCTTCATATGTAATAGTCCTCTAATAAAAATAAATAAATTTTAAAAAACCTAACTAAAATAAGAATAGAGACTACAGAGACAAGATGGAAACTGTGGACCAGACATGGTAGAACCTCCAAGACTAAATTTACCTTTCCACTTTCAAACCAGAAAGTGAGCAAACTACATGATGCTGAGCAACAGCAATACAGAACAGTGACCACAGAGAAGAACACACGTGACCGGGGCAACAGAGGCATCATCTCACCGCCTGGAGAACTTCCAGCTGGCCGTAAAAGAAAGAACCCAAATGGAGCCAAGCAGTCTCCTCAGGTAAAGAGTCAAAGTTCAGGGCTCCAGCAGAGCCAGGTGAATGAGCCAAGCATAAAGGAGGCAGGTCTCCTCCTGTCCAGGGCTGAAGATGGTGGTGGTGGGGAGGCGAGCCACAGGGACCTGAAGGACTGGATGGGACAGAACCGGAGAGGAATGGGCAGAGCTGTCTCAGTTCACAGAGGGCCAGATCCTCTAGTGCAATGGTTCTCGATCTGTGGGTCATGATCCCTTTGGCAAACCTCTATCTCTGAAAAAATATTTACATTAGAATTCATAACAAAGTTATGTAGCAAAGTTGCAGTTATGAGGTAGCAACGAAATAATTTATGGTTGGGGCTCAGCACAGCATGAGGAACTGTATTAAAGGGTCACAACGTTAGGAAGGCTGAGGACCACTGCTTTAGTATGTGTGAGGTGTTGGTGCTGTTCTCAAAGCATGTTGCCTCCACCCAGCCAAACTAGCCCTTGAGAAAAAGGTACCTTAGGTCTACCCTATCCAAGCACGACTAAAAAAACCCCAACGACCAGCCATCCTGGAAGGAAAGGAGCTCTGAAAGAGTGTGATTTTCACAGGATGTGCGAAAAATCATTTTGGGACATAACAAAAGACTAAGAGAGTTCATAAAACTCTCTTACATAAAGAGAAGGTCTCTCAAAACAAAGAAGGCCTCTCTCCAGTTCTGATGTGGTTTTTCTTACCTCCGGCTCTTAAGACTCACAGACCTAGGAAAGCCTTCTTAGCTTGTTCTGCTTTAAATATATATATATATATATACTAATTTTATTATTGTATTTGTGTACCTACTTGTGTGGTTTAAGACTGCATGAGTTCGTGGAGGCCAGAAGAAGGCATCAAATCCCCTGAAACTGGAGTTATAAGAGGCTGTGAGCCTGCTGGGAACTGAGCCCAGGTCCTCTGCAAGAACAGTAAGCCCTCAACTGCTGAGCCACCTCTCCAACCCCAGAGGTTTTCCTCCTTTTTATCCATTTAACTGTTGTTGCATATGGCTTACTTAACCACTGAGTCATCTCTCCAGCCCTGAGAAAAACAGTTAAAAGGTGGGCTGGGAAGATGGCTGAGTCGATAATGCTTGCCATGTAAGCAAGATGACATGAATTTGACCCAACTCCTACATAAAAATGCCCAGGTATGGTGTTACAGACTCTTAAACCCAGCTCTAGGAATCTGGATACTGACTGATCATATAGGCTTGTTGACTAGCTCAGCCTACTCTGCCTAAGGACAAATGCCTAAGGCTGACCTCTGACCTCTGGCCTACACACACACACACACACACACACACACACACACACACACACATACACACGAACACATGTATACATACATACATCACACACATAAGATATAAATGCAGGAAGGAATATGGGACCTTGGAACAACTTTGTGAGTAAAACACCTGCCTCAAAAGCATGAAGACCTGGGTTCACTCCCCTGAATTCAAATTAAAAAAAAAAAATCTGGTATGGTGGCACACACTTACAAAACAGGTGCTGGGCAGTGGAGAGAAGGAATTCCCAAGGACTCACTGGTCCTACACTATTAGGTGAGTTCTAGGCCAGTAAAAGACTCTGTCTTTAAAAAAAAATTTTTTTTAAAAGTTAATGGCACATGAGAAACACGGGAGGCTATCATTTGACCTCCACATACATGCATACACACATACAAGTGTACCTACATGCACATAACTATGTATACATACATACATAAAAATGCAAGAATGACTCTGTTTTTTTTAATTTATTGAAAATCGTTAATCAGAATTAGACTAGTATTAGACTAGGTTCTTAGGAGAAGCAGAATTAATGTTTTATGTTACTAATGCACATATAGTATAAACATACTTATAATATGTACATTATATGTGTGGAGAGCTGGGTACAGGGATTCAGCCCTGGCATCTCAGTACTTGGGAGGCTGAGAGAGAAGGATCAAAACATTGAAGGTGGAATGGGACTATGTAGTCAGTTAAGGTTAGCTCAGGAATACATAGGTGAAATCCTGACTCAAAAGTAAATATTGATTAAAACGCATGTAAAGAAGGAGAGAGATTTATTGTTCTGATAAACAGACTCATGCAGTCACAGAGTAGGAAGTACCAAGACCTGCCTGCCATCTACAAGCTAAAGACCCAGGAAAAGCCAGTTTGATCTTATCTGAGAGTCTGTGGCCAGGAGAGCCAATGGCGGGAGTCCCGATCTAAAAAGGGGGCCAAATGCCTCCTTCTTTGATCTTTGTTCTATCCAAGTGCTTATGTGAGGGCCTGGATGCTGGCCACTTTCATAAAAGTGATCTGTTTTACAGAGTCCACCAGTCCAGTTGCTAATCTTATCAGGAAGTACTCATACCCAGACTGTTTAATGTTTAATCCAGCCTAGACACGTCAACAGATACAGTTTAGCACCACAAGGCTGGGCAGAGGGCTCCATGGATATTTGTTGTGGTAGATGTGAGGACTTGGAGTTTTGATCTCCATAATCATAACAAAACCAGGTGCAATGCTGTGTGTCTGTAACCCCAGTGCTGGGGCTGGGGCCCAGAGTGGGGGGGTGCGGGGGGTGCAGGCAGAGATGGGCAGATCTCCTGAGCTTGCTGGTCAACTAACTGAGCTCCAGGTTCAGTGAGAAATCTGGTGTCAAAAATAAGGTGGAGAGTAAGGAAGGAAGACACCTGACATTGACCTCTGGACTCCCTATGCAGCTCACCTGCACAGGTGTGTACACACATACATGGTACATACACACAAATAAACCATCACAAACCCACTCTTTACCTTGACATCTGTCTAAATTTCCTTATAGCCTTACATAGTAATAATGACTTTATAATTCTACTCAACTCGACACAACCGAAAATGCATTAATCTCTCCTCCAGAAAAAAAAGTCAAGTCCTTGACTGATGGCATAGACCTTCTCCTTGCTACCCCATAACCTAATACTGTCATATAAAATCAACAGTGCTTAAGCAGTGTGACAGAAAATCATTGTATCTTATGCTAAGGGAAGAAGAGGAAAGAAAACAAAGATACACACACACACACACACACACACACACAGAGTAAAATAAGGAACAATCGCCATTCTCCACTCTGTAGCTGGTCACGAGGTCATGGCTGATATTTACAACTACCTTCCTGCCCTACACATTTTGTATTTTCTTTTAGCATCAACAAGCATCTCAGCTAGTCATAGCTTTTGCCTAAAGGGGTGACATAAATCCCCCACCCCTGAAAGTGCCATACAGGATTCATAAACCCACTGTTTCTGTTTTTAGATTTATTCTTATTGTCTTTATCTATGTGCATTGGGGTGGTGTGTGGGGGTAAGTACAGTGCACACAGAGGTCAGAAGAAGGAGTCAGATGCCATGGAACTGGAGTTACAGGTAGAGTCTCCTGTACGTACTGGAAGTTGAAGTGAAGGCCATGCTCTTAACCACTGAGCCATCTCTCCAGCCCCACTCCAACCCTACTCCCAACACACAGTTTCTTAAAAGAAATTAGGGGACAACTCAATCAAGGAAAATGGATTTATTGCAATGTGGCCCCGGTGGGGAAAGAGTGGACCCTGGATTTCCTCCACCTTTCCTTGAGCACTGTTTCAACTTTACAGGAAAGACTAAACAAAGTCAGAACCACACACACATTCACAGAAGTTGTCAGAACCGTGAAATCCCTTCCATCTCTGGCTGGCAGTGGGGCTTTAGCCCTTCAGGTCCTCCAGACAGGAGGCCTGGGGATTTTTTTTTAATTCATTGGGGTCCATCATTTCAAGAGTCTGGTAGCTAGAGGAAGGGGTTCCTTTTAGAATACTCCCCCTCCTGCCAGAGATGTAACACTTCCCCTCTGTGTTTAGACCTCTGTCTTGAAAGATTTGAATGATATGTCAGATTTTCGTGTAAAAGTTCATTGCTGGGGTGGTGGTGGCACACGCCTTTAATCCCAGCACTCGGGCGGCAGAGGCAGTCAGATTCTGTGAGTTCAAGGCCAGCCTGGTCTACAGAGTGAGATCCAGGACAGGCACCAAAACTACACAGAGAAACCCTGTCTTGGGGAAAAAAAAAGTTCCCAAAGTCTGTTCCTGCCCTGAAGAGGTGTTCTGCTTGCCTGTGGTTAATGTCTTGGTGTAGCAGAACATACTGCTTGGGCTCTTTTGTAAGAATGTCGCAAAGCCGACAGACAACAGAATTCAAGCACAAGGACAGGAGCAAATATCTAAAGACAGCTAGTTGAATACTGAGCACATTTAAGAGTCCATATTCAGGAGTCTGGGTGTAAATTCTTTAGAGAAGACCAAAATGTGGGTAACAAAAGCCTTAGACTTCCCACGATCAGGATGCTGCAGAGAGCTTAGCAGTTGGCAAAACACTTGTCATCTTTGCTTAAAGATTCTGGTCATGAGGGCTGGAGAGATGGCTCAGTGGTTGAGAACACTGGCTTTTCTTCCAAAAGACCCAGAATCTGATCCCCAAACCACAGGGGTATCCAATGTCCTACTCTGGCCTGTAAGGACACCAGGCACACAAGTGGTACTCAGACACGCATGCAGGCAAAACACCCATACACATTAGAACAAATAAATAAAAATAAAAAATGTTCTGGTCATAATACAATTAGGATCATATGCACACCAGCCAGAAGAGGATTTGAATTACCAATAATTCCAGTTTAGAGGGCACAGCTCAGTAATCTCTTCTTTTAACCTTTGTATTCTAGAAGGTTTATATACTCAGTGAATATAAATACATTCAGTATGCAAAGAAGCCAACAACAATTAACAGACAGAATCCATCCTACTTGTGTTTGTTTTTTGCTTTTGCAGCAAAAATTTGAATTCTTAGCTTATTAGAATAACAAGTATACAAGAACTGTAAAAATAAAAACATTAGTCTCCTGTCTTATTATTATATTTATTTGTGTGAGTGTGTGTGTGTGTGTGTGTGTGTGTGTGTGTGTGTGTGTGTGTATTGGTACCATAATTCATAAGTGGAGGTCAGAGGACAAGGTGCAGAAGTCAGTTCTATCCTTCTACCATGTGGAGCTCAGGGTCAAACACAAGTCAACAAGCCTTGGCCCACTGTGTCATCTCATTGGCCCCAAACTTATAAAGATTTAGGGACTGCAGAGTGGCTACAAATAGACTCATTTTCCAATACACAAAGTGTATCTCATCTATACAACTAGAAAATGCTTATTCAAAGCAAATAGACATAGACCCCGATCTTAAATACCAGGATTGCTCAAATGGCAGGTTTTTCTTTTGAAAGATACTGATAAAAATAGGAAAAACATTTTTTAAAAAGGCCTCTTGGTATGTTGAAAGTCTAGATGCAATATTGTATGAAAAAGAACACTTCTGATAACTTTGCATATATTCAACTTACATACTTTGACTCTGCCAGCATAGTCAAATAAAATGTAAGTAGGTAGCTCTGCCCATTTCCAGTCAGAGACAGACATAGGTATTAAATACACTAGATTCACTTTAAAGTAGTAATTGTTTATAAGATAATCATCAAAGTGTTTTGACATAAATGAATATTTAAATGAGCCTTGACTTTGTTAAGACTCAGTTTCCTAAATAGTTAAAAACCTCACAAACTCAGCAGAAAACATAAGCAATTAGCTTCATGGAACATAAAATCTGGACGCTGGGTATGGTAGCATATGCCTTTAATCTCAGCACTGAGAAGCCAGAAGATGACAGATCTCCGAGTTCAAGGCAGGCCACCTGGGGATACATAGTAAGACCCTGCCTCAGAGAGAGTAAAAAGCAGAAAACCTGTCTTCTAAGCCACTTGTCTTCATAAATGTCACTCAGAGCAGAACGTTTTAAAGAAAACCTTGTTGCTTCAGAACCAGAGAATTTGTCTCTAATTTTACAGGGGTGTATTAGTCCTGACCTTAGAAAATCTTCTAGAAAAATTCATATTTAGAAACATTTTTCATTATTTTTTTGAGTAATGTCAATGTTCTAGTGGCTTTTCTGGGACTGTAATAATCATTGGCACCAGAAGCAGCCTGAGGGAGGAAATGGCTTATATCATCTTACAGGTTCGGAGGAGAGAACCTACCGCTATCTGCTAAATGGACGCGGTATTAAACTGGCTCCTAATAATACATCAGTGTGTCTCTGAGGCCTCTGCAGAGAAGCTTCTTTTTGTTCTCAAATGGCGATTAGCACAGACGCACCTGATGGAGATGTTGAAAGGAAGATTCTGCAGAACTCTCAGCCCTAATGGGCCGTCTATAGCACCCCCTTCCTCCCCAGACTTGGGATGATTGCAGAAGAGGGAACAGAAAGATTGTAAGATGCAGTGGATTGCAATTGCAAGGAACATTAAATATTAGTCTTTTTATCAGACACTATAAAACTTGTGTTTATGGCGAGGAATATAAATCTTTTTATCGTCCCTGCCTTGTAAGACTTTTATATAAATATTACAAGGCCTCCCACACAGACACCCCCAACCTGGTAAACCCTTGTTTACACAGAGGCTCTACCACCTCCTCAGAACTTAAGCGACTGACCCTTGTCCACTCTCCTTCATTTTCTGTGTGCTGATTCTCTGAAGTGTGGACAGTTTTGAAAGACTATGAGGTCAGACCCCAGCCAATAGGGAAAAGACAGCACCTGCATTAGGATGGTAACCAAGCACATCTCTCACCCTGGTATGCTCACTCTTATGTGCGGTGAGCATCTCTTGATTAAAGTGTTGCCTTGCCAAGAGACTCCAATAGGAGTGAGGTTTTTTTCCCCCCCGGCCCCAAACTTATCTCTAATGCTACAAGGAAACGATATTCTCCAGACAGAACAAGGCAGTTGCACATAGGAATTCACAACACGTTTGACAGTATGCACAAGACCTGTGAAAACTCAAGCCAGACCAACTCTCCGAATGGAGAGGGGAGATGAGCAAGAAGTCCTATCCTTGGCTAAGGAACCATTGGCAATTGTTGGCTGCTGGGAGAGCGGGGGGCGGAGTTGGTTCTCTTTAAGGCTGTGGCCAGTACCCAGTCAACCATGCTCCAGTGGACCGCCACACACCCAAGAGCATATGGGTAGAACAAATTAGACTCGATGGATTTTTAAAGAGAGAAAGAAGGGTCAAAGTTGGGAGGGTAGAGAAGTGGGGGTGGGTCTTGGAAGTGGTGAATGTAGTCGAAATGCCTTGTATGAAATGATCCAAGAACGGATAAAAATATGGGGAAACAAACTTCTGGTCTTTTGTTACTTGGCTGAGCATTAGCATTCTGGCCCGCCCAGCGTCCAGACAACATCAAGTCTCCTTTAACAGAAACTCCTCCTCCCAGCCTCCCCATTCCCACAAGGTGCTCATATCTCTCTGTCTCTGTGTCTCTCTCTGTGTCTCTCTCTGTGTCTCTCTCTGTGTCTCTGTCTCTCTCTGTCTCTCTCTCTCTGTCTCTCCGTCTCTCTGTCTCTCTCTCTCTCTCTCTCTGTCTCTCTCTCTCTCTCTCTCTCTCTCTCTCTCTCTCTCTCTCTCTCTCTCCCCTCCCTCCCCCTTCTTCCCTTCCCTTCTCCCTTCCCCCTTCAATAATAAAACTTTTCACGTGAGTTCCGCCTGCATGAAAACTCTTTCCCACGGCTCCCACGGCAGTGATTGCCGCCGCCTGCAGGGCGTTTCTCTTTCTCACCCTCCCTGGGGCTCCTCTGCTCCACCTCACCAAGGTCTCTCTCCTGCAGTTTTTAACACTCTGAGTGGGGAGGGGATGAGTGAATGGGATCCCAGCGCTGGATCTCAGGTGTGCGGTTTCTAGGTGAGAAGACGGAGAAAAGAGATGTGACGGAAAGTATTTTTGTGGGCTAGATAAGCAACTTGGAAGTCTGGATTAAACACAGATTTTTATTTTTATGTTAAATAGGGCCAAGTCAGGTGACTCTAAGGAACGAGAGGCTTTCCATCCTTTTTTGACTGTTGTAGTGAGCACAACACGGATTTACATTAGCAACAATCAGCAATGGGCGGGGTTGGGCCAGAGGTGACTTGGCATTTCTGAAGGGTTGGGTATTTGTGGGTGGAGGCTAGCATGGCAGGCTTCTTCCTGCAGCCCTGGAGGCAGATCCAGGCAGAGAAAGTGAAAGGCACACAGTTTGCAAAGATAACCACAGCAGTTGTAAGGGCAAGAGAGTGAGCACGGCAATTTAGGACAAGGGTCCGGTTTAAGGAGAGGGAGATGACATTTAGGAGACCGGCTGGGAGAATTTTCATGGAGAAGGGGGAAAGGTGGGGTAGCATGAACAGAAGAGGTAAAAGTGTGGCAGGAGCCATGCTAGACAAAGGCTTGGATGGAGGGAACTTCAGCCCATGCTCCTTTGTGCTGGAGGAAGAGTAGAAGTCTCATTTATCTGAATGCTAAACCCATCCAATCGACAATGGCCATTACAGAGAAGGCGATACAGTCGGCCATGTTAGAGTAGACTGAAAGATGTCTGGGCTTAACTGAATGCCCCTTTTAAGAGGATGGTTGTCCTGTGGCCATCTGGTGGAGTGAGCAAAGAAATGTTCAAATAGACGGGTTCTGTTTGGTGAAGAGGTAACACCCTAGATCAGCAGTTCTCAACTTGTGGGTCATGAACCCTTTGGGGGTCAAACAACCCTTTCACAGGAGTCACAGAAATCCTACATATCAGATATTGACATCATAGTTCATAACAGTAGCAAAGTTACAGTTATGAAGTAGCAATGAAATAGTCACCACAATGTGAGGAACTGAACTAAAGGGTCGAAGCATTAGGCTGAGAACCACTGCCCTAGATAAAGAGAGGCAACACCCGCAGATCCTTTGGAGGGGCGTTAATAGCACAGTCTTCAGAAAACTCCCCACCCAGTGCTAGGGTTTCTGAGAAGTCTGCCTTGTGGATGGTCCGAAAGAGGGTTTTGTTTTTGTTTTTGTTTTTTTTTTTGGGGGGGGGCTTCAAAATTCTCTCAAATTCAGTCAGCTGGTGGTGGCTGTAATGAGCTCAGTGGAGATGGTCCCTGTGAGAGTTACTCAAGCAGGAAGGGGAGCAATGAGTCCACAGGGTCAACAGGAAGGAGAAAAGAGCAGAGGAGGACTACCATTGGAGAGCCCACACTCAACTTCCTGTACAGGCCACCAGTGTAATACCAGTGAGTACCAAAGGCAGACAAGTGAATGAGGGTGTCTCGGAGCCAAGAACCAGAGCCTGCTATCTGCTTACAGACTGAGGACCATACAGGACAAACAAAATTGGAGACAGAGACTGAAAAGTGTCCTTTTATGGCCTACAGTTGCCCAACACTGGGGATAACCAGTGAGCCAGCTAAAGACCATATCAGATGATCTAGAAGCCTCTCTCACGGCTGGTCATTAGTGACAGCGGGCTGGGGAGGGAGGGACGACAATAGAGTGGGTAAGGCAAGAATGCAGAGAGACAGGTTGCCTTAGTTCTAAGAACCAAGTTACTTTGGGAACTGTCATTATTCAATTAAAATGGAGGCACTTTACAAAATGGCATGACCATGGTTAACGTCTAAATCAGCAGAGCATAAAGTCACAAAAACAAGCAGCAATTCTGTGGGTCGTTGGAAATAATGGCAGGGCTCTATTTCCAGCCTTTGATCCCTGAACTCATGAATCTTGATTATGGGAGAAATGGCATCATCCACTGGACACCCACTCAGAACCCAAGTAACAGCCATGTGGAGAACCTTCACAGTACGGCCACCTATGTGGCCACTGTCGCCACAGGGACATCTTCCACATAGCTTGCCAAAGTTGTTACATGGGCAACTAGATTTAAATCAACAACTTCTAAAAGTCTCCAAAAGGCCATTAAACCTTCATCTAAAGCCAACTGCTTTGAGATAGTGGGGACACGTTAACACTAGGGAATACCATGAGCCAAAGTCCCTGGTATCGCCCTGTTTTATGTAAAATGAGCTATTTCATCAGTAGCAGTGTCATGTAGAACACCATGACAAAGGGTGAGCATTTTGGAGATCCATGCTGAAAAACATCACATAAAAGAAAACCAAAACCACGTTTAGAATAAAGACTAATTCTAGTAAGAACAGGTTGCCAAAAGTTAGCTTCTAAGAAAACTTCAGGAAAGAGATCCCAGACCGTTCCACAGATAGTTAGCTAAGAACAAGTGTGGCTACTTCTCAGTAGCTGTGAGAACAAAGAACAGCTTAGTATAATTATAGTTAACAGTCTGTGAGATGCCTGCAAGGTGGGAAGAGAAGCCACAGCAGCCAGTGACTAACAGCTAACAGACAGTCAGGATCAGCAGCTAACAGACCACAAATCAAAGATAGATGTGGGAGTGTGGCATGGTGGGGCTTCAGCCACTCCTAATCACCCCTAACTGGATGGGAAACCCATGAACAGTGGGGTGATCAATGCCCTGGTTGGGCCAGAGGAACATGCTTACAAAAACCTCTGAAGGAGAGATGTGGTGGTATTGTGTTCTCCAAAATATTGTGCACCCTAATAAACTTATCTGGGGTCAGAGAACAGAACAGCCACTAGATACAGAGACTAGAAAATGGTGGCACTTATGCCTTTAATCCTAGCTTTCCAGAGGCAGAAATCCCTCTGGATTTCTGTGAGTTCAAGGCCACACTGGAAACAGCCAAGCATGGTGACACTCGCCTTTAATCCCAGGGAGTGATGGCAGGAGGCAGAAAGGTATATAAGGCGTGAAAACCAGGAACTAGGCTGGTTAAGCTTTCAGGCTTTCAAGCAGCAGTTCAGCTGAGATCCATTCAGATGAGGACACAGAAGCTGAGGAAACAGGATCAGCTGAGGAACTGGCGAGGTGAGGAAGCTGTGGCTTATTCTACTTCTCTGATCTTCCAGCATTCACCCCCATACCTGGCTCCGGGTTTGTTTTTATTGATAAGACCATCTAAGATTCCTGCTACAGAGAGAGCTCAGTGGCTTTCTATTCCCTTGCAAAACACTTGGAAGTTTATCTCACTTCCCTCCAGTTTCTCAGTTTCTCACTTTTCTTTCCTTCTCCTTGATAAAGTTTGCTTCTGTTTAGAAAGGCCCCATCTTTAGTCTTCACTGACATGAAACAACAAACTTGGAGCCACTATCTCAGGTGGGTCTTTGGTGAGCATGAATGTCCAGAATTCTAGGTCCTTGGATCATGTACAACTAGACTATGACTTTCATACTCAAAATGCTGAATTAGGATCTTCACATTGTGGAGAAGTATGTGTTTGTTAGTAATATATTTATAGTCGTGTTATCTACAGAAAGTCATTGCCACACTCTTCTCTGATTAGATGTCCAACGTTTCCTGGGGGCTGTGAAGGGAATCATGCAGCCCACCTCTCTGCTAGTTTTTGGTGGTTTGTTGGTCAGCTTTGGCACATGTCAACCTGTGCTGCACCATGTCACCTTCAGTCTTCATGCTCACATGACATTCTCTGTCATTGTCTAAGTTGTTCCTTTTGGTAGACAGCAGATATACTGGATTAAGATTTTATTCTATCCATATTCAGATACATAAATCATAAAATTACTTTTGTGATGACCCTCTTCCCAAATTATCTCACATTCTGAGGTACTGAGAATAAGGACTTCCGTGGATGGGGGGAGAGGGGGATATAGAATTCAACCTATAATATCCAATAGAAAATCAACAATGCAATAAATATTTTTTCAAATGTACAGAAGACTTACTTACATCAGTACATATACTTACTAAAAGATGTATTTTAACAAGCAGAAGGAAAATGATCCAACATGAATGTTTAAATAAAAAAGAAATAAAGATGACAGGAATTAGTAAGTATAGAAGTAATACTTAAAGATTCTTATCTTGCCAGTCTGTTTAGAGGTGGGCTATTGAGATGGGTTACTCAGTAAAGCTGCTTGCTGCCAGTTCTGACAACCTGAGTTCAAACCCTGAGCCCCACAATGTGGAAATAGAGAACCAGCACCTATAAATTCTCCCCAGACCCAGCTACACACACACACACACACACACACACACACACACACACGTACAAGCACTCACGCCTGCACGCATGCATGCACACACATGTTTTCAATCTGTTTAGCCAGGTGAGCTTCCCTACCTATAATTCCAGTAATTCCAGTATACAAGGGGGTGCAACCAGAAAATCATGAATTCAAGACCAGCACAGGCAACTTAGTTGTAGCAGAAATCTTAAAGGTATTTATTAATAAAATCAAACCTGAGGCCAGTTATTGGGGTGATCGCTGGAAGATCAGAGCAGCAGAACAAGCCACAGCTACCTCAACCTCACCAGTTCCTCAGCTGATCCTGTTTCCTCAGACTGGACGTGTCTCAGTCCTCATCCAGAATGAATCTCAGCTGAACTGTGCTGCTCATAGACTAAAAGCTTAACCAGCCAAATGCTTAACCAACCAAATGCTTCTAGTTTCTGGTTATCACGCCTTATATACCTTTCTGTTTTCTACCATCACTCCCTGGGATTAAAGGCGTGAGTCACCATGCTTGGCTGTATCCTTGAACAGATGGATTTCTGCTTTTGGAATGCTAGGATTAAAGGCGTGAGTGCCACCATTTTCTGGCCTCTGTATCTAGTGGCTGTCTGTTCTCTGACCCCAGATAAGTTTATTAGGGTGCACAATATTTTGGGAAACACAATATCACCACATGTAGTGAGTTCAAAGTTAGCATGAGCTACTTAGTGAGTCCATATCTTAAAACAGGTGACTAGGGCTGTAGCTCAGAACACTAGCCTAAAATGTGAAAGTTCTGGGTTCCGTTCCCACTACCACTCCAAGAACATTGTTTAAGAGATGATTACACTTTCAGTACATTAGTTATTTTCTGTTGCGGTGATAAAATACCAAGACTAAAAGTGACTTATGGAAGAAAGAAAGTTCCAGAGAACCTGTAATGTGCATGACAGCAAGGCAGAGTGGCAGGAACAGGAAGCTGAAAGATCATGACCTCAGCCACAAGCAAAAAGCATAGGAAGCAAATTGGAAGTTTGGGTGAGGCTATACTCAAAGCCTGTCTGTGGTGGTTTGAAAGAAAATGGACCCCAAAGGGAGTGGCACTATTAGGAATTGTGGCCTTCTTGGTATGTGTGGTCTTGTCGGAGGAAGTGTGTCACTGTGGAGGTAGGCTTTGAGGTCTTATATAAGCTCAAGCCATGCCCAATGCCTCAGGCCATTTCCTGTTGCCTGCTCAAGATGTAGAACTCTCAGCACCATGTCTACCTGCACAACACCATGTCACACTATGATGATAATGGACTAAACATCTGAAACTGTAAGCAATTAAATGTTTTCCTTTATAAGAGTTGCAGTGGTTGTGGTGTCTCTTCATAGCAATAGAAACCCTAGCTAAGACACAGTCCCAATGGCATCCTTCCTGGAGCCAGGCTTCACTATCTATATAAACAGTGCCACCAACTGGGGACCAAGTATTCAAATTCAAATACCTAAAACTATGTGGGAAAATTCCCACTCAAACCCCCACGGGCTTGTGGCCATATCATACCACAAAATGTATTTCATTCAACTTAAAAAGTCCCCATAGTTTTTCATGGTCTCAACACTATTTAAAAGTCCAGACTCCCAGCTAGGCGGTGGTGGTGCACACCTTTAATCCCAGCACTCACTGGGGAGGCAGAGGCAGGCAGATCTTGGTGAGTTCAAGGCCAACCTGGTCTACAAATCGAGGATCTAGGAAAGGCACAAACCTACACAGAGAAACCCTGTCCCGAAAAACCAAAATAAATAAATAAATACATAAATAAATAGATAAATAAATAAATAAAAATGAAAGTCCAGACTCTCTTCTAAGGCTTAAGGCAATTTCTTTTTTTTTGTTTTGTTTTTTGGTTTTGTTTTGTTTGTTTGTTTTTGGTTTTTGTTTGTTTGTTTGTGGGGCAGTTCTTCAGCTGAGACAGGGAGAAAGATGGTTTATTGTACACGAGTCACAGCCGGCCACAAGTGAGAACAGAACGAGTCCAGAATGCCACGGGTCCAGGGCTGCGGGCCGGCGGACTGCTTTGGTGGTAACAGAAGTCTCTCAGGCGGTTCTGCGAGCCGGTGGCACTGTTCCGGGTCCATCAGACTCCCAGCAATGGTAGCACATACAGTCCAACAACTTGCACCAAATCCCAGCCTTCAGCATCCCTGGCTTCTGGCTCCTCCAGCCTCCTGGATGCACAAGCCACATTTACTTGGACCCCTGCCTCATCTTCCGCTTCAGCCTGCGCATTCGCTTCTTCCTCCACTTCGCTTTCATGGCACAGGAGTCCCAAGGAAGATGGCGCTAAGGCCGAGAGCCTTAATTTCTTAATTGTAAACCCCTGCAAAATCAAAAGGCAAATTACATATTTCCAATGTACAACAGCCCAGAGTATATACTCCAACACAGACCAAAAGCCAGCTGAGACATCCAGTCTTGTGAACTCACAACTACAGAATTCTTGGCCTTTTCATCAGGGAGACAGCCGTTGTTGGACTAGCTGGACCACAGTCTATAAGCCACTCTGTATATCCCTTTTTAATTTAGCTTCATTCTACCAGTTCTACTCCTCTAGAGAATGTTGACTAATGCATTATCCAAGAACTGTAGAACTACAGAAGGTGCAGCATGCTCATAACGGTAACATAACAGGACAAATGTTTCTCATCTTGTCTCAACTGAAGCTGTCTTTGGTTTCTGCCCCTTGCCTCCAAAGTCCCATGGGAAAGCACCCAACCCTGTTCTAGAAACTCAGGGTAGAAATGCCCCAGCTAACTGCATGTTCTTGGCTCCTGTTAAACTGCTTGCTTACTTCCCGCTGCAACTGCCAACAAGGATGTAGTTTTTCCGTATTCTTCGTCTTTAAAAATATGTATTCAAGGTTGATCTGTGAGATGTGTTTCTTTCCAGGCAGTCACAGGCTGGCTTAATACAGACTCTCAATTCGAACTTTGGTTCTGCTGAGTGATCTTTGGGTCTCTACCCTACAACAGTAATACCAACAACCAGAACGGGAAGAAGAAGCAGGAACAAACAGCAAATTAATCATAACTGAGAACTTCCCTAAAGTAATGTCAAACCCAAAACCTTAGCACCTGTAACCTGAGAGAACACCATGCAGGATAAATGTCCAAAACCTGACCCGACACCTAAGCATAATTTTATTATCATCCTCATTGTCGTTGTCATTGTTGTTACAAAATGTCAAAGAACACAAGTCTTAATTTTTTTGTTTTGTTTTGTTTTGTTTTGGGTCTGTCAATATCTTATGGCTACATTTCAAACATTTTCTATCATTGCATGGATACCATTTTACTGTGTGGCTCATTTCCTTTGCTGGACAGAGCTTTTCAGTCTAATACAGTCCCAGTTGACTGTATTTGCTTTTGTTGTTTGTGTGTTTGGTGTCATAGCCAATGAAAACATTCCTCAGACCAATGTCAACACACCATTGACACTGAATTACATCACCATATTTCCTCCTCAGAATCATATAGTTTAAGTCTTAAAGATTTATTTACTTATTATGTACATGGAAGAGGGCACCAGATTTCATTACAGATGGTTGTGAGCCACCATGTAGGTGCTGGGAATTGAACTCAGGACCTCTGGAAGAGCAGTAACCTCTGAGTCATCTCTCCAGCCCAAGTTTAAGTCTTAAATCCGAGTGAATTCTATATATGGTAAGATAAGAGTCCAACTTTGCTCTTCTGTTTGTGGAGATTAAATTTCCCATCACTGTTTGTAAAAGTGACTACTAGTAATTCACAAGTAAGGGATAAGCTCCCAATACAGAAAGAGCCAGGCAAAATAGGCTTATAGATGAGTTACTCTGAATATTTACACAGGAAATTACAATAATTTGAGAAAATAAACTGCTGAGTGGATGCTTCCTAACTCCTCTATGAACACTCTAATGCCAAAACCAATGATTTTATGATAAAACTGATTACAAATACCTCTTATGAACATAGATACAAAAATCATTTAAAAATTTGTGAATCAAATCCAACAGTGTATAAAATCTATAGTTAACATCGATTCCATGGGTCTCAATTTATGTGGAGAGCCCAGAAACAGACCCATGTGAATATAATCAACTGATTTTTGCAAAAATAACAAAAATCAATGCAATGGAGACATGATAACCTCTTTCAACAAATGAGACATGACAAATGGAGATCCACATGGAAGAAAGGAAGAGGCAGAGAGGAGAGGAGGATGGGAAAGGAAGGGCACAAAGGATGTAGATACCATATAAACATCACAAAACTTAACTCACAGTGGATCACAGACATAAACGTAAAATGTAATTCTCAAATTCCGAGAAGATAACAAGGCAAAAATCTAATGACCTTGAGTTTGATAATAACTTTTTCATTATGACACTAAAAATGTAATCCCTGGGGAGAAAAAAAAAGCACTGTTCAGCCAGAGTTCATTGAAAGTAATGTTTTTTTGGTGACTCATGGAAGCAAATACCTATAATTCCAGAACTAGAGGCTCTAACATGAATTCTGGTATTTTAAGGCAATTCAGTAATTAAAGCAAAAATAATAACAATGGCTTTTTTAGTTGAAAAAAAAATCATGCAATGTATTTTGATCATGGTCTCCTCCCCCTACTCCTCCAGCTCCACCTTAACCTCTCCACCCACCCAACTTTGTGTTCTTTTCTCTCTTTCTTTAAAAAACAGAAGAAGAAAAAGGAGAAAGAGAAACAAAAACAAAAACAAAACAAAAGAAACACAAAAAAACAAAAATCAAAACAAATAAGCACATGCCTTTAATCCCAGTACTCAGGAGTAGGAGGCAGGCAGCAGGCAGCAGGCCGATCTCTGTGAGTTCAAGGCCAGCCTGGTCTACAGAGCTAGAGCTAGTTCTAGGACAGCCCAGTGCTACACAAAGAAACCCTCTCTTGAAAAAAAAAAAAAGCCAAAACAAAGTAAAATGAGACAAAAATTCCACAGAAATAAGTTCCTATGGTGTTGCTCAGCTACTCTTGGATATGGGACCTGCCGAGGAGTGTGACTAATGTACCCAGTGAGACTCCATTGGTGAAAACAGATTTTCCCTTTGCCAGCAGGCATCAATAGTAGATAGCTTCTTGGTTAGTGGTGGGATTCCATGTCCACTTCCTCCTGTAGTTGGAGTTTTCCTGTCTGGCACACAGTCAGGACAAATCTCTCTCACCCACCAGTCCCACAGTCGCTCAGACCCAACCAAGAAAGCACACAGAAACTTACATTGTTTAGAAACTGTATGACCGAGGCAGGCGTCTTGTTATCTACTTCTTTTATCTTAAATTAACCCATTTCTGTTAGTCTATACTTTGCCACATGGCTTGTGGCTTACCGGTGTCTTTACAGGTTGCTTCTCATGGCGGCGGTAGGCGGTGTCTCTCCAGCCTTCTACTTCCCAGAATTCTCTTCTCTCTTGTCCCGCCTATACTTCCTGCCTAGCCACTGGCCAAACAGCATTTTATTTGTACAGAGAGGTATCCACAGCATCCTCCTCTCAGGGCCAAGCTCCTGCCTGGCTTGAACTTCTGCAGCTCTTGTGAGTGCTGCCGTAGTCTCTGTGAGTTCATGTGTGCATCAGTCCTATTGTATCTGGGAGACACTGATAACAGTGACTTTTAAAGTTTATATTGTATATAAAAGAATAATGCTCGACAATAGCTCAAAGGCCAGGGAACAGGGAAAAGGAGTGTGTCAATGTGAAGCTTTCGCATTGCTATTGAGGCACCATAATAACATATGAAGTACCACTGTGATGAATAAATTGAATATGTTGAAAAATACACAGTACCTGTCTCAGTTGCTGAGATGAAACACCATGACCAAAGCAAGTTGGGGAGGAAACAGGTTTATTTGGCTTACGCTTCCATATTGCTGCTCGTTATTGAGGGAGGTCAGGACAGGAACTCAAACAGGGCAGGAACCTGGAAGCAGTAACTGATGCATAGGCCTGAAGGGGTGCTGCTTACTGGCTTGCTCTCCATGGCTTGCTCAGCCTGCTTTCTTACAGAACCCAGGACCACCAGCCCAAGAATGGCACAATGTTGAACAAATTCTAAATGCTATTATAATAAAAAAAAAAACCCAGTGTCAGATTGGGGTAAATGCTGAAAGATCAGAGAGGAAAAGGGAAAAGCCACTAGAGAAACTTCTCACCACTACCAATTCCTCAGGCCAAAGGAAGGTAAAATCCTGTCTCCATGAATCCTCAGACTGAAAGCCCCTGAGTCCTTAGCCAAAAGGTCTCTCAGCTGAAAGGTACTTAGTTCCTGTCTCCTCCTTATATGTCTTTCTCCGCCCAGCTATATCACTTCCTTCCTAGTGCTGGGATTAATGGTGTGTGTGTGCTTCCCAAATACTGGTAGCAAAGGCATGAGATCTCAAGTGCTGGGATTAAAGGTGTGTGACTCCCAAGTACTGGGGTTAAAGGTGTGTGCCAACACTGCCTGGCTGTTTCTCCCTTAGACTGAATCAATCTCACATAGTCCAGGGTGGCTTTGAACTCACAGAAATCCAGGTGGATCTCTGCTTCCCAAGTGCTAGGATTAAAGGTGTGTGCCAGTAAACATAGTAAACCCATCTCAAAATTAAAAAAAAAAAAAAAAAGAGGGGGAGCTGACTCAAAGTCAGAGGCTTACCTGTGAGAAACAGAGGGACAGGAGTGGGGAGAACCAAGGAACAAATGTGAAGGGTGGAAATCAGAAGCCAACCCAGCGGATTTGAATGAGCACATTGGTAATTGTAATTCAATTATAAATATACTTATCACCCGGTTATATGCTAACGTCCAAGAAACGATTGTTTGCTTGCCTTTCATTTTTGTTTTAATGCCATGCAAGATGTTTATTTCACTTCTTTTTAAGTTTTTATATATCATGATTACTACTATTGTTTGTGTATGAGTATGCACATGCACTCATGTATGTCTATAGGCACACATGCATGTCCACAGGCACTCATGCATATCCACAGGCACACATGCATGTCCATAGGCACACATGCCATGGCACTCATGGGGAAGTCAGAGGACAGTTGGATGGATTGGTTCTCTTTCCACCTTTATGAAGTGTGCTGGTTTGTCTTAACCCTCAACTCGGCACACCTTAGAATCATGCGGTAATAGAATCTTTTGTTTTTAATTAAAATGTTTTTCATACGATATATTTTAATTCTGTTCTTTTCCCTCCTTCAACTCTTCCCGGATCCCCCTCATCTTCCTCCTCCCTCCTCCCAAGAAAACAAGAAAAAAAAATAATCAAAACAAACAAACTTAAGAAGGAAAGAAATGAGACAAAAGTTACTAAAACAAGACAAAGACAGGAAGAAAGAAAGGGGAGAGGAAGGAAGGAAAGAAGGAAGGGAGGGAGGAAGGGAGGGGAGAGAAAAAAGTTCACACACACACACACACAAAACATGAAGTCTGTTTTGTGTTGACCAACTACATTTCATTAGAGAAAAATGATTCTTCCCTCTCCCAGCAGATACTAATGGTGAATGGTTTCTTGTTTGGGGTGTGGCTTTATGTCCACTTCCCCTTCTCAGTGCTGGGAATTTCTCTGTTTTGAATTTGTCCAGGTTTTGTGTGTTCTGCCTCCGTTTCTGTGAGTTCCTGTTGTATCTGGAAGAGCCACCATCACCTCTGGCTCTTACAATCTTTCCATCACCTCTTCTGTATAGGTCCCTGAGCCTTGAGGGAAGGGATTTGATAACGACATCCCATTTAGGAATGAGTGCTCCAGAAGTCGTTCATTCTCTGTACCTTGTCGAGTTGTGGGTCTCTGTGTTATTTCCCATCTACTACAAGAAGAAGCTTCTCTGATGAGGTTTGAGTGCCCTGCTGATCTATTGGTATAGCAATATATTATTAAGAGTCATGTGATTGCTATGTTCCTTTAGCAAAATAATAGAAGTAGGTTTGGGAAGAGAGTCTTAATGAGGAACTATCTAGATCAGGTGGGCCTGAGGATATATCTATAGCAGATTGTCTTGATTGTTAATTGAGTGGGAAGACCCACTCTCAATGTGAGTGGCACCAATTCACGGGCTGGATCCTGAAGTGTATAAGAGCGAAGAAAGCCAGTTGGCAAGCAGCAAGTGAACCTACAGCACAAGTATATTCATTTATCTCTCTCTCTTGACTGTTTGATTAAATGAAATCCCAGTACCAGAGATGAGCTACCTTCCTATGAATTCTTGGTATGGCAGGCCCCAGAGATCCCCAAAGCAATACAGCAAATGCCACTGCTGTTGGTTTTCAACCAGATCCAGATGGTAAGACCCAGTTGCTGAAGACACCACATGCCCTGGTCACAGGACGTGGAAATCCAACTGGAACTGGGCTAGACGCTGTTCTGAAGGCTTCAGTTAAAGGATTGTCCTCAACAGTCTTACTCCACTGTGGACCCTGAGTACAATACCAGCTGTCCAGGCCTGGAGAGATAGCAGCAAGTCTGTTGTGGGGGTAACTAACCGCTTTCTGATTGGCATTGAAACACATTCTACAAGAGAGAATTCATGTCTGGTATCATGAACCTGTTCAGGAGCCTGTGGCTGGGGAAGTGACAGCCCCGAGTGCCCAAGCTATCCCTATCAAATGGCTTTATACCCATAAACTAACTCTGCTGTCGACTCTAGTCAGAGAAGCTTCCTTTTACAATGATCAGTGATTCATAGCCAGTCAGTGCTGAGAGGAAATGACTGTTGACTATTCGGCCAGACAGAACATATGTGTCAGCCCTCCAAGGCTCAAGAAACATCACAGAGGAAGGGAAAGAAAGAAGAAAAAGGTCAAAGGAAATGTGCAGGTGGGAGTTAGTTAGAGGGTTGTGTCTTAATTAGAATTTCTATTGCTGTGAAGAGAGACCATGACCACAGCAACTCTCATAAGGACAACATTTGAGGGGGCTCGCTAAGTGTCAGAGGTTCAGTCCATTATCATCATGGTGGTGTTCAGGCAGACGTAGTGCTAGAGCTGAGACTTCCATATCTTGCAAGCAACAGGAAGTTGGCTGACAGTCATGCAAAGGGAAGCTTGAGCAAAAGAGACCTCAGAGCCCGCCCCCACAGTGACACACTTCCTCCAACAAGAACACACCTACTCCAATAAGGCCATACCTCCTAATAGTGCCACACCCTTTAGGGGCCCTTTTCTTTCAAACCATCACAGGGCCCTTCACAATGACTGTGTGCCCCTTCAGAGTGATGTCCACTTTTTCTGGAATGTCTTAACAGTCTGACTGCTGAGAATGACCTTCGTTCTTACAGCAGATGGGACAAAAGCATTTAACCTGCTTTTAAGAGAACAATGTAACCATCAATCTTACTTGTCCTGGACTTCCCATGTAATCAGCTTTTGTAATCTAAGCTAATGCAGGCTGAAATCTTCAGCAAGGTACTCTTCCATGCCCTGATCCAAGAGCAACACATGTGGTTTGCATGTGTGTTCTGATAATCATTTGCTGAAAGAAGACAATAAGCTGAAGGCAACCTTATAAAACGAACCCCTGCTATAAATACAGAAAGCAGAATTTGGATTTTGTTTGATAGTATTTGTTACTGAGTTAGTTGGTGTCAGTGAGTTAGTCAGTTGTAAAACACTGTTAGATGTTGCACGAATCCTGAATGGTCTTATAATAAAAACCCGGAGCCAGTTATCAGGGTGAAAGTTGAAAGATCAGAGAAGCAGAACAAGCCACCTCTTAACTCACCAACTCCTCAGCCTGCAAGAGCCTGAAAAGACTGAGTTCCTGTCTCCTCACACCTTATATTCCTTTCTTCACCCAGACACTTCCTGTCTCAACCTTCCTAGTGCTGGGATTAAAGGTGTGTGATCCCAAGTGCTGGAGTTAAAGGTGTGAGCCACCACTGCCTGGCTGTTTCTCTTTTAAACTGGATTAATCTCATGTAGCCCAGCATGGCCTTGAACTCACAGAGATCCAGACAGATCTCTGCCTCTGCCTCCAAGTTCTAGGATTAAAGGCGTGCACCATCACACCTGACCTCTGTGGCTAGCTCCGTCCTCTGATCTTCAGGCAAGCTTTTATTTCTTAGATTACAAGCAATATATCACCATATTGTCCCTTTTTGTCTAAAATAGTAAAAGAAGGTTATAACTAATATAAGAAAACTATATACAAAAGGTACTATCCTTTGATATGACCAGAAACCACCCACCCACTTCTTGGGAATGTAGGCATCATGTTCTTAAAACTATTTCCTACTGTCTCAGGGTGACAGCATCTTTAGGGGATCCTGAAAAGAAAAATGTGGGGTTAATTGTCAAGTCCTGGGAGAGGTAGCTGTATCATTTGTTGTCCAGTCTCTGCATAATGGGAAAGTGCAGGGTTTGTCTCAAGTCCTGGCTAAGTTTTCCTGTGTCCCACCTGGTCCCACAGCCGCTCAGTCCCGAGTGAACACACAGAGGCTTACATTAAAATTACAAACTGTATGGCCTATGGCTCAGGCTCATTATTGACTAGCTCTTATAACTTAATTCAAGCCATTTCTATTAATCTGTGTTTTGCCACGTGGCTTTGTGGCATTACCTGTTCTCTCACATCTTGCTTTTCCTGGCAGTGGCTCACAGCTTCTGCTCTGACCCCACCTTTCTTTTCTCTCTATCTCTCTTCAGTTTCCTGCCTGGCTCCATTCTGCCCTGCCATAGGCCAGTGAAGCTTTATTTATGAGCCAATGGGAGCAGTACATATTCACAGCATACAGAAAGACATCCCATAGAACTTCCCCTTTTCTGTCTAATCAAAAAGCAAGGTTTTAACTTTAACACAGTAAAATTATATATAACTAAACAGTTATCAAGCAAGAATTACAGTTATAATACCTAGTCTATTTATATTTGGAAAAATTAAAGAAAATATTTTATTATCTACCCTATTTTTGTGAGTCTAAAGTTTCTTATCCAATTTACCTTTTATCATAACCAAGGAAAACTAGAATTATATCTAGTCTTCAACTCCATCAAATACCCCAGAAGGATATAATATTACCTAAGTAAACAAGAAGTGCACTGTAAGCAACTTCCAAAACTCTAGAAATTGCAACAGACATCTGGTTGCCTAGACAATCACCCAAAGTTTCTCTGCAATGCTGGGGCATCATCTTTAGCCTATAGGCAGACTTTTTAGTGAAGCAGGAAATTTGAAGGATTTCTATTGGCAAAGTTCATCAGTTGTTTTCCTCTGTGTCCTACAGAATGTCTGGCAGTTGCTTCTGTGAAGCAGGAACCTGAAAGACACTCTCGCCTTGCTTTGGCAAAGTTTAGTGGTCACTTTCCTATGAGTCCTGCATGTCCAGTTTATATGACATATTGTCAAGCAGTCCAGGCAAGAGCAGTTTCTTACCCGAATAGCTAACTTTTGCCATAAAGAAAGCAAACTCCATATGGAGTTTCTTTGATGCCCATCATCTTCTCAGAAGTAATTGATGCTGCCAAGAACAGATGTGTCTCATTGTCCAGAAAAGTCTAAGTTTTTAAAATATTTTAAATGCCATATTCTATAGCTCTTTGAAGTGTCTGAAGATTATATATCTAATTGAAATACATCTTTGTATACCTAAAAAAATCAACTAACACAACTATAAGTTTGATTATCATAGATGGCTGTCTGTATTTCTTAATAATACATTAAATGAGTTGCATAAACATAATACCTTAAACAAGAGCAGAATATACATACAGTATAACAAAATTGACCTTAGATTTGTATAAATAAACCAAAATCCATAAAAATGTAAAGTATTTTGAGATTAACAGTTGTTTTTTGGATTAAAGTAGATTTAATAATCTACCTTTTTCTCATCATTTCTATATCCTATCTCCCTTTCTTCTTTTAGAAAGAGATTGACTAGGACTAATAACAATTTGTAACCACACCCCTAAACAAAGACAAACATCCATAATAAATTTTTGGGGAAGGTGGACATAGTTTTCTAGGCTACTTCCTGTTGATTGAGGGCACTGGTAATCTTTGGGGGACCCTGAGAAAATTTAGGGTTAGAGTCAAATTCTGACTGGAGTAGTCTGTGAGGTTGGATCATCTCAGCCAGCAACCTTGAACCTGTCCTGGATGCAGAACTAAGAGAAAGCTATAACAGATGTATTTTTGAGATGCTGGATCATCTGGGACATTTGTTTTCATTGTTACCTGGTCCCCTCATCCTGAAAATACGTAGACCTTTAATGGTAACATATATATCTGCATTAATACAGATAAGTACAAACTGTGGATTGAACACAAATTTGCCAAAGATAATTTCTTGTTTTGTTTTTGAGCTTGTAAAATATACATCATGTGTCTTGCAATTCTTTCAGGTTTATGTTTTCATGCCTGTAGTTAGTATTTCAGGGCGTCTTCCTCTATCAAATCTGATTATCTTTAATTTTGAATGAATCCATAGCCTCTCATTTCCTATGGAAACAAAAACATAACCTCTCCCCCAAAGTGGCATACCTTTTGACTTAAATTTTAGGGTCAAGATATTTTTAAAATATGTAGATTGGTTTAATCCAGCAGCTTTTATAATCAAATGTCTTATAGCAGTCAAAAATTTTAAAGACAACACAATATTATACATATTACAGACTTTATGTGCATTATCCATCCTTATGTGATTTATTTTCTATATATTACTTTACTCCCCTTTCTAAGGATTTTTATTTTATTATTTTAAAACTATATATTTCTTTTTATGACTATCTATACCTTCTCTTTATTCTCCCAAACCTATGTATATTTTTACACATATTGTAAACTGTTTAGAGTTTTTTCCATCTGAATCTATCTTATTGTGTATCTGTAATCATTTTTTGACTAGAAGATTTTAAACTGCTAAGCTGCATAGCTAGGAAAAAAGCAGCAGCCCTGACTGCTGGCTCCACCCTTTAGGTTTCCCAACATGGCGGAGGTACATTTACCGCCAGCATATGTCTCCATCAAGCAGCATGTAGCCCAGATTCTTGTGTGTATGTGTGTGTGTGTGTGTGTGTGTGTGTGTGTGTGTGTGTGTGTACTAGCAAAAGCTAAATCCACCACGCAGTGCTCTGTGCAGCTTGGAGACACCTCTGTGTATGTGGTGGGAATCCGCCATGCTATGCTCAAGCTTTAATGCTGTGGTGTCTGTACCATGACTGCATGAGAGACATGAACTAGGAAGCTGCTCTTGCCTCCATTTCTGTGCATTTCAGGTCTATGTGGATCAGTACCCCATGTTGGGTGCCAATCACTGCTTGAGATTTTCCTGTGTCCCACCTGGTCCCATGGCCACTCAGTCCCAAGTAAACACATAGAGGCTTATATTAATTATAAACTGTATGGCCTATGGCTCAGGCTCATTATTGGCTAGGTCTTATAACTTAATTCACCCCATTTCTATTAATTTACATTTTGCCACGTGGCTTCGTGGCATCACCTGTTCTCTCACATCTTGCTTCTGCTCTGACACTGCCTTTCTTCTTTCTCCATCTCTCTTTGTTTTTCCTGCCTGGCTCCATTGCAACTTTATTTATGAACCAATGGGAGCAATTCACCGCATACAGAAAGACATCCTACAGCAGTTGAAGAATCCTATTTCTTCCCCTGTCCGATGCTTTCTGTGATGTTCAGCAAGGCAGAGAGAAAACACCCTTTGTTAGGGACAGACAAACAAACAGAGAGACAGGGCCAGGTGGATTCATAAGGCAGTAGTCAGGAAGACACAGATTCAGGCTCACACAGCAGACAGACAGGAACCATGGAAGACAAAGGGAAGAAGAGTGGAAGATTCTGACCCAGGCTCTCTCTTGGTTAAATGACATGAAGGAGAAGTGCTTTCATTACTTTGTTTGTTTTTATTTTGTTTTTTGAGACAAGGTTGCTCTGTGTAACAATCCTAGCTGTCCCAGAACTCACTCTGTAGACCAGGCTGGCCTTGAACTCACTGAGATCCACCTGCTTCTGCCTCCCAAGTCCTGGGATTAAAGGCATGTGCCACCACTGCCTGGCTTCATTACTTTTTTTTTTTTTTTAATGCAATACCAAGGCATTATTGGTGATTCTAGTTTATTACTGATGCATTCAAACTGACTGCATTTTGGTGCTTTATGTGAGGGATCTATAATATATTTAATCTATGCAGCACTGGTATAAATATGTTGCAGAATATTTGCTTAACTAGGCAAAGGTGTGCTGCATTTGTTTAACTATATAAAGATGTGTTGCTGTTTTACCTTGCCTGCTTAAGGCAACTGATTGATCTAATAAAAAGCTGAACAGACAGTAGTGAGGAGGAGGTGTAGGTGGAACTTTGGGACCGGGAAAGTAAGTAGTTGGGGAATTTGGTTCTGGGAAAGAAAGAAAAAGAGATGCCAGGGAAATGCTAGGGGCCAGACAGACAGACATGGAGGAAGCAGAAAAGTAAGACATACAGAATGGAAGAAAGGTTAAAAACAAAAAACCCTGAGGCAAAAACATAGATGAATAGAAACAGTTTAAATAAAATTTAAAGAGCTAATGGAACAAGCATAAGCTAAGGCTAAGCACTCATAACTAATAGTAAATCTCTGTGTCTTTATTTGGGAGCTGATTGACAGCCAAAGAAAAATCCAACTACAATCTTATTTGTTTTGATTTTCTGTGTTTGATACGTGTTTATGAGAGATACAGACAGGAAAGTAAAAATCAGAGAGAAAGAAGAAGTGAAACTGAATGCAGGGATGGCGGAAGAGGTCAAGAGTGAGCTAGTGCTTGACATTTTAAAGACCACATTAATCAGAGAAAGTACTGTTGGTATAGCTTTCTTTTTTTTTTTTCTTTCTTCTTAAAAACCTTTTGTTCATTAGCACCAATGCCCGCAGAAAGGAAGTCAACCATTTCTATAATTTTTGACTGAACATCTGCTTCTAAAAGCTTCAGTGGAAGGACAGCATGAAGCCTTAGCTGAGGCAGAGCTTAACAGTTATGTGTACTACTCTGGAATAAAGAGTGGGGCGGGTGTGCATCCTGACACACAGCAGGCTAAAATATTTCTCATCACCAAGCTTGATGAACCTCAAAATCAACTTCCCAGAGTCTTTTTTATATTCTTCTTCACACATATGGAAAATATTCAGCAAGTAATTAAAGCTATTCAAGTGGCCTCAAAAGAGAAGGCAAGGGAGAGTTCTGACTCCAACGGTAATCAAAGTAAATTACTCAGGAAGCTATTAAACTATATTACAAGGAATAAAGCAAGGAAATGAGATCAGACAGATGATGTAACAAACATGTCCTAAGCAAGGATCAGTCAGAAATCACTATAGCAATTTCTTCTCTGTATATTTTAGCTAGGGCAATCCAAAGTGCCAGTGTTGGGGATGGCAAGTTGGTTCAGTGAGTAAATATGCTTGCCTCCAAGCCTGAGGACCTAAGCGTGTGTGTGTGTGTGTGTGTGTGTGTGTGTGTGTGTGTGTGTGCATTTGCACATATCCCATGGCAACCCATGTATGTGTAGAAGTCAGAGTACACTTGGGAATTGGTTCTCTCCTTTCATCATGAGTTCTGGGCATTGAACCCAAGTCATCAGACTTACATGGTAAGTGCTTAACCCAATGAACCACCTCACCGGCATCTTCTGCTTTGTGTTTTGTTTTGCTTTGTTTTGTTTAATAACCCAATGAGTTTCATTAGGATTGTATACTTGGGCCTGGGTGAGGGTTTGTTTACAGGAGCATAGGCACCTGTTAATAGTTATGTTTCTGCTTCCTCCATCAACAATTAATTGTGTCAGGCTGTAGTGGCACACTCCTTTAATCCCAGGACTTGGGAGGCAGAGGCAGGCAGCTCTCTGTGAGTTTGAAGCCAGCCTGGTCTACAAAGCAAGTTCCAGGATAGCCAGAGCTATTACACAGAGAAACTTTGTCTTGAAAAAACAAAAAAACAAACAATTAATTGCTCATGAGTCTTTAGGGATTGGTGCTCCCTAAACCTAACCCTAATTTAAACCCTAACCATAACTTGGAATTCCAGCCCCAACCCTGACCCCTTAATCCCAACCTGTGGTGGTCTAGATATAATTGGCCCCTGTAAACTCATAGGGAGTGACACTATTAGGAGGTATGACTTCTTTGGAGTAGGTATGGCCTTGTTGGAGGAAGTGTGTCACTGTGAGGAAGGCTATGGTGTTTCCTATGCTCAAGATACCACCCAGTGTGTGGGAGCCTACAAAGATTTCAACCTGTGGTTTGACTCAAGGTCAGAGAGTTAGAGTTTATGTTCCTCTCCAAGGCTGCATAATAGTATGCAAAGGCATGGTTACTATGTGTCTTATGCTTCAAGGCCTAATCACAAGATGCTTTGCTATGGGGTGTTGTTACCAGGTGTTTTGAACCGGTCTACACTTGGATGTACATTGTGTTTTGATCTTAAAAGGGAGAGTCTTTTGCCTCTCCCCTAGTTAGTGTATAAAAAGCCCATTATGAATAAACTTGAGGCTGCTGGGTATTGACCCAGGGCCCTCTCCAAGCTATCCTGTGTCTCCATCTTTTTCCTCATCTGTTTTTATATTTCCTATCTAGCATTTTTCAATTCCTCACTCCCCTCTTCAAACGACTTCAATAGGTCAGGGCTTGACTCCAACGCCGGACCCCAACACCAAACCCCCCCCCCCCTCCCCGTTGCTGGCAAGATATAGAACTCTCAGCTCCAGCACATCTGCCTACATGCCATCATGTTCTCCACTATGGTGATAATGGACTGAACCTCTGAAACTGTAAGCAAGCCACCTCAGTTAAATGTTTTCTTTATAAGAGTTGCCATGGTCATGGTGTCTGGTCACAGCAATAAAAATCCTAACTAAGACAGGTCTCAAAGGAGTCCCGCTGGAGGGACTCCAAACACATTGATATAGAGCTGAGTCTCCTTGGAAAGAAAAAGAAAAGCTCCGTGTTGACAAGTGGTAGGGTCACAGAAAGGGACTGGCCACTGTTGAAACCATCTGCAGTCATGTTCAGAGCATGACCAAGGGTGTTACACTGGGCTTCTGCTACAAGATGAGGTCTGTGTGTGTGTGCTCATCAATGTCCTTATTCAGAAGAATGGAACTTTGGTGGAAATCAGAAATTTCTTGGGTAAAAAAATACATCTGTATGGTTCAGATGCAGACAGGCATTGATCATTCAGCCCAGAAGGATGAATTAACCCTTGAAGGAAACGATATTGAACTTGTTTCAAATTCAGTGGAATGTCCAGGAAATGAAATTTTCAATAAGTCAAATAAAAAGCCCCACAGAAAGCCTCATAGATGTGGGGCAGTGGTGGCACACACACACTTTTAATCCCAGCACTCAGGAGGGAGAGGCAGGCAGATCTCTGTGAGTCCAAGACCAGCCTGGACTACAGAGTGAGTCCCAGGACTAACAGGGAAACCCTGTCTCAGAAAAATTTTTTAAAAAATCCTCAGAGATGGAATCAGTTATGGAGAAGATACAACATAAGGTCTTTAGGAGAAGACATGATATAAGGTCTTTAAGACAAGGGGAAAGAGCTAGAAGAGTCAAAAAACAACCAATGACAAAGATTAATTAGGAGGTGCCAATTTAGCATTTAGGGGCTGAAGAGATGACTCAGAGATGGCAGCACACACTGCTCTCGAGGACCTAAATTCAGTTTCCAGTAACCACGTTGGTTGGCTCACAGCCACCTCTAACTCCAGCTCTAGGAGCTCTGGTGCCCTCTTCTGGCCTCTAGCTGTACCCACGTTCATGTGTACATACCCCGCACAGACACACATGCAAACACATAAACAAAACTAAAAAAATAAATCTTTTAAAAATGTACCATTTGAGATCAGTGAAAAGATTAAATATACAAAGCATGGACATAAAAAGAGAAGAGGGCCTAGAGAGACGCCTCAGCAGCTAAGAGCATGCACTGTCCACGCAGAAGACCCGAGTTCAGCTCCCAGGACCCACATCAGGCCACTCACAACTGCTGGTAACTGCATCTCCAGAGTGGCATGCACTCACACAAACACACATACACATTAATTAAAGTGTTTTAAGGCTCTTAAAAAAGAGAATTTTATGCTAAAGATGGAGAAAACATCTTCATAGCCTACTTGCCCACTGAATCTATAGGTTGCTTTTAGTAAGCTAGCCATTTCCACGCGATTAATTCTTCCAATCCACAGCATGAGGGATCTTACCAGCTTCTGATGTCTCCTCTGTTTCTTTCCTTGGTCTTTTCACTGTGAAGGTCTTTCGAGTCTGGCATTTCACTCCCTTGCCTAGGTGTACTCCAGGGCACTTGCTCACTCTCGCATTCTCTCCTGCTCTCACTCACTCTCCTTCCCTCTCCCCTACCCTGCTCTCACACTGTGAATGAGATTGTCCCTTCATGTCTTGATGTTATTGGTATACAGGAAGGCTGCCAGTGTTCACACGTCAATTCTGTATCTGCCGTATCACTGAAGGTTTCGGTATAGTCTTTAGGATCTCTCTCTCTCTCTCTCTCTCTCTCTCTCTCTCTCTCTCTCTCATCTTCTTTTGTTGTTGTTTTCTTTCCTTTCCCTTTCTCGGTTTTAGAGACAGGGTTTCTTTGTAGCCTTGGCTGTCCTAGAACTAGCTCTGTGCACCAGGCTGTAGGGTCTCTGATGTACAGAATCACACCATCTGTGAGCAGGGATACTTTGCCTTCTTGTCCTAGTTGCTCTAGCTTAGACTTTAAGCACTATATTAAATAGGACTAGAGAGAGTGGCCAGCCTTGGTGTGTTCCCAACCCTAATGATAAAGCTTTGTGGGTTTTCTTTCCATTTATCATGATGCTGGTTATAGATTTACTGCATACAGCCTTTATTGTGCTGAGATGTGCTCCTTCTGTTCCTAACTTCCCATGACTTCTGTCATGAAGAGATGCTGCTTTTCTTCAAAGGCCTTTTCTGTATCTATTGGGATGACTATGTGATTTCTGGGTTTGAGTCCATTTATGTGATAAATTACATTTATTGATTTATGTATATTGAGCATGTCTAGAATGAAACCAACTCGATCGTGATGAATGCTCTATTGAAGTCTAGACTGTTTCATGAGGTTTGTCAATCTTGTTTAGCTTTAAAAAAATCCACTCTTTGTTTCACTGTTTCTATTTTTAAAATATTCCAATTCATTAATTTCTACTTCTATGCTAATTATTTCTCTCCATCTGCTGCTGCTTTTGGAACTGGTTTGTTCTTGTTTTCCCAACAAATCTTCCAAATGAACTAGCTACAGCTACTCCTAGTACTAATGCCAGAGACCCCAAGTGGATGCATCAGAGACACTTACACATCTGTCTGTTGCTGTTCACAATAACTAAGTGATATACCAACCTAGACTTCCAACAACAGGGGAGTGGATAAAGAAAATGTGGGATATATACACAGTGGAGACTTTTCAGCATGAAGAAGAATGGAGGTATGTCACTTGTTGGGAAATGAATGTAGCTGGAGATAGTTATATTAAGTGCATTAAGCCAGTTCCCAAAAGATAGATGTTATGTGCTTTCTCTCATTTGCGGTTTATGGAGTTCATACGGTTTCATAAAATCATGTACACAGATATCAAATGAAAGAAGTTAAACATGGACAATAAAGAGGAATAAAGCAGACAAACAGGAAGGGGGCTAGAAAATGGATTATATATCTAAATTAGCTTTTCAAAAAGCTAAAAATTTTCACCAGGCCTCATGACATAAGCCTTTGATCCCAGCTACTTAGGAAGCCTATGCAGGGGTGTTTCAGAGTCTTCACAGTCTAAAGAGTAAGTACAAGACCAATGCAAACTTAGCAAGTCCTTGTCTCAAAGTTAAAAATATTTTTTCAAGGACTAGGACATAGTTTAATAAAGGAGTACTTATCTAGCACATAAGAGCCCCTGGGTTCAATATATAGTGCCACAATAAATAGATAGATAGATAGATAGATAGATAGATAGATAGATAGATGATAGATAGATAGATAGATAAATGAATGAATGAATGAATGAATGAATAAATAAATAGCTTTGCAGAAGACTAAGTAAAAAGAATTACAAAAGAAAATACAGATTTGAAAAAAAATATTTACAAAATAATTGGAATTTGTTCTTGTAATTTCCATGCTCAGAGCCTGAGTGTGGAGGATGGTGATGAAGTGGAGTCCTGTCTGGACCACAGAGTGAAACCCTGTCATAGACAACAACAACAAATGTCACACCTAGTAAGAAACACACACTCGAAGAATTTTTAGAACTCAAAACATAGTTTGAATAGATTGAATTTCTTACAAATATGTCTTTCTGTCTATGGATAAATGCATATGAAGGCTGGTGTGCAAAGAGGCACTGGATCCCCTAAAGCTGGAGATTCAGACGATAGTGAGTTGCCCAGTGTAGATCCTGAGAATCAACCCCAGTCCTCTACAGGAACAGCAAGTGTTCTTAACTACTGAGCCATCTCTGTAGCTCATCAAAGATTATTTTAAAAGTCCAGTTTTTTACATGTGATCAAAAGCCTTGATAAAAAAAAAAACCTTACCAAAGAGAATGACTAGACAGGGAATAAGCATGCAAAAATATACTTGTGACATATGACTTCAAGAAAATACAAATTAATAATGAGATATCATTAAACATTTACTACAAGGCTAAATTCCAGAGCACTGACAATAATAAATGTGATCAAGGATGTAGAGCAGACCTGGTAAGATGGCTGAGCAAGTAAAAGCCCATGTTCCTGAGTTCAGTCCCCCAAGAGAAGGGGGAAGAAGAAAAGCAACTCCCAAGATGCTCTCTAAGCACATATGTACCATGGCATACATGTGCCTGCATTCACACACACACACACACACACACACACACACACACACACACAACAACACCAACAACAACAACAACAACAATAATATAAGTAATTTTTTAAAGGATACAGTCTTTTATCTCTCCCTGCTCACTCCTTAGAGCTAGAGCCAGCCTGGAAACTCAACCTGCAGAGAAGCTCATCTCTGCAGCTTCAAGGATACGACTGGTAGAGAGTAGAGAGGCAGCTGCCCAGGCTACTGGACCAGCAAAGCTTTGTTTCTCTGGCCAAGGGGTATGGAACCCAATCCTGTCCCAGGATGTAGGTGCCTGGCAGCTGCCATGAGACCCAAGACCATGGGGATCCACAGCAAAGGACATTTCCCAGGTGGAATCCAAGACAAAATTCAAGTGAACAAACCATCTTTGGAACCTCTGAAAACTGACAACAGACCAGAAAAATCCAAACAAAAGCCACTTTGGGAATAATATTTTATCTTGATTTGCTGTCTATCACCATATCTAAAAATTATGTACATAAAGAATCTTGGAAAGTGAGTTGAAGAATTCCTCAGTAAAGATATCAGACATCTGTTTTCCAATAAATGGGAAACAAAGTATCCACAAACATTGGGTGGAATTTCTCCAAGTGCAGAATCTGCATTTACTGAGGAAACCACTGCACCTCAACTCAGCTACAATGGAAGTTTCTTTCAGCTTGCAGACATAGTGTTTAAACCAAGGAAAACAACTGGTTGACGAGCTCTTGCGGACTCTGGTTCTAATCCTGCTAATAGTATATCATCAAATGCCCTGTAATGGCGAGTAAAGACTCTTCATACTGAGGACATTAGAAAGTTGTATGTACTCAAGAAATCATGTAAGAGAAGCGGGGGAAAGCTGGTGTTGGAATAAAAAACCAGGAAGATTTTTAAAGCATTTTTCAAGGTTGAAGAGGTGAGCTGGTCTTGGGAGACAGTTTTACCTCTAGCTGCCAGAATGCCTTTCATAAACCATTTTACTCAGAAATCTCCAAGCCCATCTGATTAGATAAGCCATCTAGCATCCAGTACACACTGAGGCTAAATTCAGAATTCGTATGGATGGCAATAAACATGGTGGGACCCCAGTTCAACATGAGTTAAAGGATAGGATGGAAAAGGACATGGTGAGTGTTGCCTACAGAACTAAGAAGTTCTTGAGCCTATCAATGGGTTTTTCCCTTGGGAAACTAATGTTTCTTTAAGTCCAAATAATACTTCTCTGTTTACATCTTATCTTACTATTCTGATTGTAGCATGCATTATGAGAATTATAAATACTGTGCATTTCTCTTTTATAGGAACACAATTTTGCTTTATTTTGTGCTGGGGTTGGAACCCAGAGCTTTGCAAATTTCAGCCAAGTGTATTAACATTGATTGACATAGTCAGCTTGAAACATTCAAATATGTAAAGGCCCAAAGAAGGGAAACCAATACTGAAAAAATATTTTTTATTTATTCAAAAGGTATTTGTTGACTGTTTACTTACACTAAAGAGGAGAATGAGAGGATTGATAGGATATTGGTGTGAAGGGTGATGGAAAGTCTCATGTCACAATATTTTGGGTCTGCATAATTGCAAGGGTTTAATTATTAATAGGAAGAGAAAATTGAAGGAAGTAGGCAAATGTTCAAGGCAGCAAGTTGCATGAGCATGTCAGGTGACCATGGGAAGTCTCAGAGCTTGGAGACTGGCATAAAGAGCAAAGCTTTGGCTGGCCTGGCTGTCTGCAACTGTGCCCTTAGAGAAAGCTGTGCACCACAGGTGCTTATTAATCTTAGCAGTTGTTAGGGGATGCCTAACTTTTAAAACAGTTGCTAGACAGACAGATGTACAACCAGCACATCTGTAGTCCCACATCCTCAAGGCGGGGAGAACATTTGAGTGCATAACTCAAGATCAATATGAGCAACAGAACAAGAGTCCCATGATAATAATAATAATAATAATAATAATAATAATAATAATAATAATAATAAGGTTGTTTTGATATTTTGTTTGACTTTAGAAAGGCACAACAGGAAACTTGAAGAGAAAGAATAAAATCTGAAAATGCTGATCCACAAAGCATCTCTGTCTTCATATTTTTAAGTCAGAGTTTGTTTTATAGCCCATAATGAATTAATACTTATTAGGACTTTTAATTTTGTTTTGCTTATATAACAAAGGAAAAATTAAAGGTTTAGAAAAAAAAGATGCAGAACAACAGGAACACTATTCATTGACACTATGAAGAAAAAGTCATGGGGCCTCTCTGGGAAGGTCTTTTTGAGCTTTCTTACAAGCCTAAACATAATCTTTTGTGTATGTGTATTTTCCTAAACAGGGTTTCTCTTTGTAGCATTGACTGTCCTGGAACTTGCTCTATAGACCAGGCTGGCCTCAAACTTAGAGATATGCCTGCCTCTGCCTCCCAAGTGCTGGGATTAAAGTCATGTGCCTCTACACCTGGTTAACATACTCTTTTCAAGGTTCTAGCAATTGCCCTGACTAGTACTTACACAAAGCAATTTAAAACACATCTGTATAACAACTTGTACATGGATGTTTATACTACTTTAATTCAAAATGCAAAAATGAGGAAGCCATCAAGATGTCCTTTAGCAAGTGGATGGATAAATAAACTGGTACATTCAGAAGACAACATATTTGGTGCTAAAAAAAAATAAGCTATGAAGAAACATGATAGAAACATTATTTATATTATTAAGTGAAAGGTACCAATCAAGAAAGGGCATGCCAAGAGCCATGACATAAGAACAGCAGATAGCAATTAATATTCAAGGTGTCAGCCCACCAGGAGGAAAACTCATTTAGGCAAGGCCATAAGGCTACAGACTCCAAAATATTATTTGCTTCTGTCTGTGATTACATGTGCTATTGCAATTTTTCCCTAGTAGCTGTGGGGAATCCTTCACTGCCTGTATTGTAGTGTGTTTTTCTAATGAATGCATCCTAATTTATTGGGGATCTCTATCTGTGGATTGTCTAGAAGATGACTTCTCCTTAAGCTGTATTGGGAGAAATGCAGATAATGGAGGCCTGGCTTGTGAAGTTCCAGAGTCACTTAAAGATTCTAGCAAGGCTGTTTGAAAGGTTTTTTTCACCCCATAAGCCTCTCCACCAATGCAGCAATCCAAATCAGATGAAATCAGATTGAATTAGAAAAAGCCAGGTTTAATGGGTAAAGCATTCCTGGGTGATTCTCTGGTCCCTGAGAGAATAGGTAGCTCCCATGTCCAAAAGAAAGTCAATGGACCTACCTGCTGCCTGCAGGGTCACCCTAGGCTCAGAGAAGGAAATGGAAGTCACCAGGTCTAGGCCATGTTAGTTCTCCACCAGGTTTAGGAGTTCAAAGGCCAAAAGAGTCTCAGTTGCCAGTGTTGGTGAGGCTGGGCCTCCATCATGTCATGTGGCATAGAGGACAAGCCCGCACAGGGGGCATTTAGATCTCTAGTGTCCAGGCTATTGGGAGACAGGGCATGGCCTTCTGGGCAGCTGATGGCCATATTTGAAGCAGGCTTCTAGCAGAGTCTACTTGGGCTGAGCTCCAGTGGGATAAAGCCACATGGTTGACCTCCCTTGTCCTACTTGTGGGGGATCTGGTGGCCTCAGGGCAACTGCTAAGGCTTGGGCTTGGAGTGCAGCCCTCTTTTGCAGCCTTGTCTGTCAGGATGACTCAGCTGTCAGTAAAAACTTTAAAAGCCATTTTCATCAACTCCTGTAGGGGAGTTTGGGGACCCTCCTCAACCTTTTTAATTTCTTTCTAATATCTGGTGCTGACTGAGAAATGAAATGGGTGGGAAGGCAGGAGTCTGGCGAGACTATGAGAAGAAACTGGGGAAGATGTGGGGATGTTAGGCCAGAGTATAGAAGGTGACCAGGATGTAGGTTGAGGCATCAGGGGATAGTGGGGAGCAGTAGGGGTGATGGGAGAACAGGAAGGCACGTAAGGAGGAGGAATTTGGTCTTCAGCCTTTGTCCCAGAGAGAGAAGGAGGGAGGAGGGTTGGGTAGAGGGAGGGAGGCGTGGAATGTTGGCCAATGAATGAAACACATGGCATCCAGGAAGTGGGTGGGTAGAGAGAGTTGGGGGGGAGTGGGGGAGGAACCAGTGTCTCCAGCAGCATGGTCAGAGCCGAATTTTTCAGGGTCCCAGTTCCAAGATAGGCTGGAATGTAGAGGTGCCATGACCTCAGCCAGCAAGACCAGTACTGTGGGTCATTGGCTGCTCTAGGGAGGGTGGGAACACAGAACCCAAAAACTGTGGACATAGGGCAGTTCTGTACAATCATCTCCAGGCCGACAAAAATTTTCAGGATCACTGAGGATGGAAAATCTAAGGTTCCTTCCAGAAGCCACCTTGATTGGTTATCAAAGGTCTACTGTGGCCAGGCCTTAGTGCTCAGAGAAATCAAGCAATCTGGGCAGATGGTATCAGATAGCCACAATTTGAATAGATTTTGTAAAAGACACCCCAGGGGCATTTGGGGATCAGGCTTCGAATGGCAGATTCCCATTTCACAAGTCTATGCTGGGGACCTAAAGCCTAGTGCAAATCATCCACTATGGTAGGCCTTGGGTCAAAAACGGGGAAGGTAGGGATGAGAAAAGGGTCGATGAGAAAAGGGGGGGGGGGGGGGGGCTAGCGTGGCTGTGTCTTTGGCAGGACACCCTGAAAATCGAAGGAGGCCCTGGGTCTCTAAGGCAATGACTTAGAAAGGACAATTTACACAGTCAAAAGCTGATTTTAGTCTGGCCGAGAGCAGGTAAGGGGGAGGAAGAGAAGGATGTTTTACCATCACGTGCCCTGGACCAGTGGGGGAAAAAATCAGCCCCCTCGGTGGAACTTCCCGATGAAAAGTTTTTGCACTCGGATAAGCTTCTCCACCAATGCAGCAATCCAATTCAGACCAAATCAGATTGAACTAGAAAAGCCCTGGTTTAATGGGTAAAGTGGTCTTGGGTGATTCTCCAGCCCCACAGAGAGGAGACAGGGACTAGAGACCAATAAGATCATGTGTCTGTTTTCCAGGAGGCAGTTTAAATACCCCCATGGGAGTGGTCTTGAGCATCTCTGGGGGAGGAGCTGTGTTTGGCAAGACTTTCTGAGGGGCAGGGTCTGGGCAGAGAGACAGGGCTTCCACCAGAAAACACTGTTTGCTATTTTGAGTTAAGAGTCTACAGTTCCTGTTAGCTGGGGCTGAAGAATCAGCTGTGATTAACAAGAGACCAGAACCACAGAAGTGAAACATTTGCTTTGCTGGGACAATTGATGCTGGTCATCGAAAGCTAGCTAAGAAATTAGTGGTAATTAAAAAGAGACCAGCATCACTGAAGTGAAATCTTCTGGGAAATGTTTCTTCGGAGACAACACACCAAAGCTTTATTCCAGAGGCAGCCAAAGTTGTACCTCACACTGATAGCCAAATTTGGTAGTGTAAGAGTCACCAGGGTGGTACTGGTTTTGAAGACATGAAGGGATCGTAAGAATCTGCTGAGGCTTGGCACTGTGAGAAGGCTGGAGAGGCCACCTGAGATTGCAGCCTCAGTTGTAGCAGGAGACTGTCAGTTTGGCAATGCCTATAGCATGGGATGCCCCCAAGAACAACAGCGGATGTGAAATGAAGTCAGCTGGCGCCTAGAAGACCAGCTGTGTAAGCTGCCAAGGGCAGAGTCAAAGAAATGACCCAAGCCCTTTGGTTCTTCTCTCTGGAAGGAAGTATTTAACTTAATTTTGGTGTTTACAGGAGCCTACAGTTGAGAGAATTTGAACTTTTAAAAGATGTTACGAATTTTTAAAGATTCTGAACTTTCAATGTGTTTGAATTTGTAAAGACTGTGATGTTAGTTTTCAAGCCTGGGACAAACAGGCTGAGGTACCTATTTCACATATCAAAGTAGACCTGGCCTCCAGGTTTTCCTTCCTTCCCTTAGCCCCTACCTGTTAGGGGTCCCTCCTTGCTAGCAGACAACACCCCCTACCCTAAACTTCTCCAGCCCAGGGGCTGGACCGCCCCTCCCCGAGCTCCAGCTGCTCTTCCCTATATTATCCAACCATTTTGGTTGCTTGGCCTTTTTTGTCTACTCTCTTTTGGGCTTCCTGGATGCTGCACCTGGTTCCCCTCTCGCCCATCTCCCCTCCCCATTGGCTCAGGATCATGTCCCGCAGATACCCCTTCCTCTGCCTCTGGCTGTGCTCTCTCACATATCTATAATAAACTTGCCCCTCCACCATACCCAGGAGCAGTCATGTGCTTCCCTTTCCTTTTTTATTTCTTTCTTTTAAATTTTTTTACTTTCATAAGAGACTTTTAAAGTTATATTGTGATATTAATATTTACGTGCATACATAAGAAAGGAAAGGTTCTAATTTAAAAATGTTGTGTTTGTATGTAAAGTCAACAAGGAGTCAATTGTCAACCCTAACCCTGTATTGTTCTTAAGTTTGTAATGTTGTAATGAAGAATAAGATAGAGAATGGTCACGTAGGTTACTGGCTGTTACATTTTCAGTGGCCATGCATCATCTTTGCTTCTTTTTCTTTCAGGAGAGCTGTTGCCTGCCTATTGCTAGTTTGTGGGTTATTTAGAGATGTTATGTAGATGTGACAAAAGACTTCCTTCCAGTGGGCTTCTCACCTTTTCACTTTGTGTACATGTGTATGATTTTTCTGAAGGGTTATTTGTTTGTTTGTGTTGGTTGTTAATTGTTCTATTCTTGTGCCCATTTTCTTGATTATTTAACACAATTTGTGCCTCCCAAAAAGTCAATACAAATGTTTAATTCTTTTCTTGTGTTTGCATACTTGTGAAGGCCAGAGGCCAACCTCGGGTGTTGTTCCTCAGGAAGGCCATTCATCTTTTTTTCTTTTTGTTAGGCAAGGCCTCTCAGTGGAACCTGGGGCTTGCTGGTTATGCTAGATTGGCTGTACGACAAGTTCCAGATATTCTCCTGAGCACTGGGATTCCAAATACATGTCACCATACTAGCTCTTACTGTGGGCTTTGGGGCTTGAACTTGGTTCTTCATGCTGGCATGGCAGGCACTTTACAGACTGAGCCAATCCCCCCAGCCCCTCCCTTTCCTCTTTCCTAATATTTATCTATCTTTTCTTTTGTTTCTTGCCTTTTTGAATTTTTACCTGTGTGTGTGTGTGTGTGTGTGTGTGTGTATGAATGGAGGCTCACCTATACCACTGTGAACATGTGAAGCACAAAGGATAACTTTTTAGGAGTTGGTTTTCTCCTTCTACCATGATATCTGGGGATTGAACTCTGGTCATCAGGCCTGTGTGGCAAGCACCTTTACCCACTGAGTCATCTTGTTAGCCCAGGTTTTTCCCTTTTCTATCATTGTAGACAATATTTTTTGTCCTCAAATAATACATACATTTTTCTTACTGTCTTTGAAAGGCATTATTGTGTCACTTTCCATGATCATTTCTATAATCGATTGTAGCTGTGTGAGTCAGTGTGGTAAAAGTGATGGAGAGTTTAAGCTACAAGGACTCCACATGAATATGCAAGTGGTTGGATTGCTTGTTTAAAACTCTTCCCTAGTGCCCAAAACTACAAATGTCAAAAATCAAGAGACTCTGTATGTGTGGACCCAAGTTCAATTCCCCACACCTACCTGGAAATTCACAACCTTCTGTAATGACAGTTCCAGAAGATCTGACGTATTCCTCTAGCCTCTTTGGGCACTAGGTATTTACATGGTGCACATACACATATACATGCACATAAGCTAGAAATAAATATTTCTAAAGTTGACCAACAGTAATTTTTTTAAATTTTCAGATTGACACATTTAAAGAAGTTATTTGTTTACTTATCATTTATTTATTATTTACTGGTGGTTTTTAGCTAGGATCTCTCTGTGTAACTCAGGTTGGCCTTGAACTTGCTATGTAACTCCATCTGGCCTTGAACTTAGAGTATTTCTCTTCCCTCAGCCTCCCAAAGTGCAGAGATGGCAGATATGTCACTGTTATTTATTTGTAGTGCTATTTACCCGGCAAGAGAGAACACAAGGTACAACAAAACATTACAAGATTTTTATTGGGGGGTGTGGGGAGGGACTGTGCAATAGGCCTACTAGAAGCAAACAGTTTGGAAGAGGGGTGAGGGTGGGGGAACGGGTAGGGTATCTGCTTTTATAGGTCTCCCCCTCCCCCGCCCCGCTCATGCGCTTATGTCCATATGGGCTTACACAGCTATGCAACACATGCACGTAGATTACATGATCATGCTGTATGCAGATTATGTGACCACAGGGTGCATCAATTACATAGGTTGTAAGGCCCTGGGGTGACTAAGCTTTCTGCCAGGCTGCTAGACAACACATGCACTGTCATGTAGCTAGGGGATGGCTAGGAAATTGTAACAGTCAATGTGGCAGGGCCCTGTGCTGTTGTTCCCTTTGAGGGAGGAGGCCAAGTAGGCACAGAGTCAATGACACAAACTCTGGGAGAATGTTGAAACAAGATGCATCTGCTAGTGTGATATGGCTGCCTCTCATTGGTCCAGGTCATCTCCAGATTATGTTTCTACTGCTGTTGCTCAAGCCCTTAGGCAGACCCAGGTTGGCTCTCAGAAAGCATCTTTTTTTACTTGTTTGGGCCAGGTGGCCCTCAAGCCTGTTAGGGATGAGTCATCCCACAAATCACCATACCTGTCTTAAAGACAATACTTTAAATACATCTGTGCAAAGGGAATGAAAGGTTGAAACATTTATGCTGTGGTTGCTGTTCCTCATTGATGAAGGAATTCCCACTGAACTGGCACAATCATTGAGTGGACTGTGAAGCCTCGGAGAAGCCACAGGGCATATTGCAAGAGACCTGCAGTATGAGTGGACAGGAAGTCCTCTCCGTGTCTGTACAGGGCTGACAGAAACTGTGTAAACTAGTTGCCACAGCCATGAGGTAAAGAAGAATTGAGGGTGTGGAGTTATTGAGGTGTTCATTGCTCAGGAGGTGCTGATTGCCACCCATCCTGAGCTGAAGACACACCTCCTTTACTCAGTACATTGAAGGGCCTTCTGCAGTACAGGGGCCAGGTAGCTTCAAAAAGTACTCCACTGAGAGAAGCAACAGAGCATGCTCCAATCCCCACTGCTCACCTGGCCTTAGGTTATGATTGAGATAGTCATTATGTATCCTTGACTCCCTCAGTCTAACTTTGGAAGCAACATGCTTCCCTGCCTCCCTCATGTCTAATGTTATACCTACAGAGTAACCAGAGTGGCTTTCTAGAACTTCTTTGTATGCTCAAACACATACCCTAAGCAAAGAAATATATGTTGTCCAATATCATGATTGTGAAATAAACAGAGTAATAAAAATTAAAAATGCCTGATCTAACAAGTATGCAGAATACTGCGCTCATCAGCAAAAAGATTATGACTCTTTTATCAAGTACCTGAGACCCTCTCCAGGTAGACCATATGGTAGCCCACAAATCAAATCTCTATATATTTTTCTTTTCTTTTTGGAAACAGAACCTCATGCAGCCCAGACCTCAAACTCAACATGTAGTTGAGGATGACCTGGACTCTTGGTCCTCCTGCCCCTGACTTCCAAGTACTGTTTGTACAGCCCTATGCCACCACACCTGGCCACAAATCAAACCTCTGTAGACTTTAAAAGATAGATATTGTACAAGGTACTGTCAACTGCCCACAGTGAGATGAGGCTGGAAGCCTATAATAGAAGGAAAACCAGAAATCCCAAATTCAGATGTAAACACACATTCTTACACAACTAGTGGTTTGCCTTAACATAAGGCAACTCTTGACCTGTGATGCCTTCTGATCCCTCCCTGCCTCTGGACTCTCTTGGCCCCAGGGGATGGAGTAGAAGATGAGATACTAAAGCTGAAGTTACTCAACCTAGTGATGGTCTATTTTCAGGAAAATCAACTACAAGGTTATCACAGCCACACTCACTGTTTGGGTCTCTTGCTTTCCACAGTATTTTATCTCTAGTGCACGTGGTGATACCTGAGAAGCATAACCTAGGTTTCTGTTGAAGAAAATACTGAAAGCACCATTGGATATTAAATGGTTGTTGGCAGTAAGTGTGCAGCTAGCCTGAGCATGGAGAAGGATTACTGTAGGAAGTTAAGTCTGCTATGTTCATCTTCATATTGTGCAGATTAGATGATGAACTGGCCCCTGGATAAGTATATTTTTGTGATAATTTTCCTTTCTCTAGGCAATAATCAAATTTGTAAATTCTAATATAGCCAGCAACACAATTGTTGTACCTATTTTTGGAAAGACCATCAAAATAATTTTTTAAAACCTGTACATAATTTTAAGATTTATACATAATTTAAGATTATATTTTTGAAAAAATGAAAACAAAAAAATGGAGCTAGAGAGATGGCTGAATGATTAAGAATGTTCATGTGCAAGCGTGGTGAGGAGAGTTTGAAGATCAGCAGCCACATGCCTGGTGAGGTCACTCCAGCACTAAGAGGAACAGATACAGGATTGCTGGGGCTTTCAGCTCCCAGACTTGGCAAAAAACAGAAGCCTAGGGTTAAGCAAGAGACTGCCTCACAGGAACAAGAGTGGTAGCGCCCTGCTCTGGCCTCCTCGTGTGCACATATACAACACACATACACACACAAGAAACCACAGGGGGGTTAGGTGTTGCTTATATGTGATGAAAATGAGAACGCAATATTCTTCCCACACACACATTTGTGTGTGTGTGTGTGTGTGTGTGTGTGTGTGTGTGTGTGTGTGTTTCTAAAGATCAACACTAGGGCCTCACATATATTAGGTAAATGGTCTGCCTCTGCGCTACACTACTAACACATATGGGGTACAGCAAAAGCAGCACTAGGTAGGAGAGTTACAGCTGAGAACACTTGCCCAGAAAGATCTCAAGTCAGCCACCTAATGTGACAGAACAAGGACTTAGGGGGGAAACTGAACTCAAATTTGCAGTAGAAAGAAAATAAATACTATATCAAATATAATAAAATAGAGAGGAGAAAAACATGGAGGAAGTCCACAAATCTAAAAGTTGATTCTTTGAGATTAAAACAATCAACAATGCTTGGATTGACTAAGAAATAAAAAATAAAATAAAAAAACTCAAGTCATAAATCGAAGGAAGAATATTACAATAGGTTTCATATAAATAAAGAGCGTTGTAAGAGCGTTTGGGGAAAGATTTTACTTCAACAAACTTGATAACTGATGCAACTTGAATGTTTATGCCCCTTCCAGAATTCACATGAACACTTACTTCATCCCAAGTGCACGGGCATCATGAGCCATGGCCCTTAGGAAGTCATGGAGTCATGATGATTCACCTTTATAATAGGATCAGACACCCTGTTATTATAGGGCTTGATGAAGGAAGTCAAACATTATGTTCTCCTCCTTTGGAGGAAAAACTGGGCCTCTTACTAGGCATCATACCTACTCAATATTTCTTGATATTGACCAATTCTGCCTCCAAAATTCTAATAATAACCTCCTGTCTACAAATCACTCAGTCTTATTATGCCATAAAAGGTGTAGTAACACACCTATTGTGTATAGGTGTTTTATTATAGCTTCATAAATAGTTTAAGACAATAAGCTAGACAAAGTGTACAAACTCCTGGGAAGAGACAATCTGCCAAAACTCAGTCATGAAGAAATAGAAAACTCTGGAGACTTACAGTCAGTAAGTCTGACTTAGTAATCAAAGAAAAACGTTTAATAACTTCCCAATAAAGAAAAGGCCTGCACTTAATGGCTTCATCAACAAATTCTGTCAAGTGGTTGAATAACTAACATCAATCTTTCTCAGGCTCTTTAAAGAAAAAGTGAAGAGGAGCAGATATTTCCTCAGTCACAAGTCCTACTACACAAGAAAGCTATAGACAAATGTCCCTTGTAAATACTAACGCAAAACTGTCACCCAGATACAGGCAAACTAAACTCAGTAGCAGATAAAAGAAGTCAAATAACCCCTATTTTCAGATGATATGATATGTATACATAGGAAATAGCAAAGATCTCACAAGAAAACTTCTAGAAACAATTTCAGCAAAGCAGTGGGATACAAAACCAACTTTTAAAAAGTTAGTATCCCTTCTATACACTAACAACAAACACACCAAGAAAATGCTGCAGATTCGGTGTAATCCCAATAAAAATATATACAACATTCTTCACAGAAATAGAAAAAAATCCTGAAATTCATATGGAACCAGAAAAGACTCCCAATAGCTAGAGCAGTCCAAAGCAAAAAGAACAATACTGGAAGATTACCACTCCAGACTTCAAGATGTATTACAGAGTTATTGTAATAGAAACAATATAGTACTGGCACAAAAACAGACAAGTAGATCAATGGAATAAATTAGAAAGCCCAAATGTAAGGAAATATTTGTAACTACAAAAACATACACCAGAGAAAAGATATCTTCAACAAATTGGACTAGGAAAACTGTATGTCCACATGCAGAAGAACAAAATTAGACCCATATCTATTACCCTGCACAAAAATCAGCTCCAAGTGGATCAAAGCCCTCGATTTGAAACCTGAACTACTAAAACTGCTAGAAGAAAACCTAAGATTTAGGTGCAGGGAAGGACTTCATGAATGGAACTCCATTTGCCCAGGAACTAACCAACAACTGATGAGTGGACCTCATTAACTAGAAAGCTTCATCTTGCTAAGGAAATAGCCATGAAGAAGCCCAAGGAATGGGAGAGGATCATTACTAGATACATCTGGCAAAGGATTAACATCCAAACTATACAAAGAACTGAAAAACAGAGTCAAGGAAACAAATGATCCAATTAAAAATAGGCTAGGGACTTGACCAACACAGAATAGACATCATGGTTTTTTGTTTTGTTTTGCTTCTTGGTCAGATTTTTGTTTTGTTTTGTTTTGGTACTTTTGCCTTATTGATATTCTTTTCTTTTTCTTTCTTTCTTTTCTTCTTTTTTTGGGAGAGCATTCTAACTTTTAATTTTTGTTGTTTTTCCTGTTTGGAGGATTGTTTTGTTTGTTTCATAGAGAGAAAGGGAAATAATATGAAGTTGAGTGGGTAAGAAGGTAGGGAGGACCTGAGAAGAATTTGGGAGAGGAAAAGATTGATCAAAATATGTTGGATGGAAAAAATTAAATAGGTTAGGGATCTAAACAGACTTTTTAATCCTTTGTTTTTTATTCTTTTGAGATTAATATAATTATATTGTTTCCCCTTTTCTTAACTTTCCTCTAAACCCTCCCATATACCCCTCCTTGCTCCCTTTCAACTTTATGGCCTCTTTTTTCATTGTATGTATACATATATATATATATAGTGTGTGTGTGTGTGTGTGTGTGTGTGTGTTCCTAAATACAAATTGCTCAGTCCTGATAATGTCACTTGTATGTGTGTTTTCAAAGATGGCCATTTGGTTTTGGATAAACAATTGTGGTACTCTTCCCTAGAGAAGACTATTCTCCCCCTGGACCCCCAGCATTCCTTAGTTGCCTGAAGTTTTTTGTGTAGGGTTGAGTGTAGACAAATTTCTAAATGGTCTTATTAAATAAAAAACACAGAGCCAAATAAATGGATGAAAGCCTTAGAGATCAGGGAAATAGTGAGAGCCACCAACCTTACCTCTCCAGCTCTGCAGCTACCAAAAAGTGAGCTATTTCCTGTCTTACCCACACCTTTATTGCCTTACTTTTCTTCCCTCTCATTGGCTCTTAGCCCAGCTATCTGATGTCTATGGTTGATACTGGGATTAAAGGCAAGTATCACCACGCTTGGCTCTGTTCCCTGGTGTGGCCTTAAACACACAGAGACCCCGCCTGCCAAGTGATCAGATTAAGGGCGTGTGCTTCCATCACCTGACTTTTTGTTTACTCTGATCTCCAGGCAAACTTTATTTATTAACATACAAATGAAAGATCACCACCATTGAGGCTTGTGGGCTTTTCCTCATCCATGTCAGCAAGTCCACTGGTGTCATCCTTGTTTGTCTCATGTTTAAGCAGTCATATTTGTGAGACTTCATGAGTGTAGCTTCTGATGTTCCTAGGAGATAAGAATCTCATGACTGGGGTTGGGGATTTAGCTCAGTGGTAGCGCCCTTGCCTAACAAGTGCAAGGCCCTGGGCTCGGTCCTTAGCTGGTGGGCTGGGGGAAGAATCTCACAACAACAAACCCCATTCCTCTGTCTCTTGCAATCTTTCTGCCCCCTCTTCCTCAATGATCTCCAAGCCTTAGGTGCAGGAGTTGTGTTGTAGGTATATTATTCCGGAACTGGACTCCACAACTCTGAATGTTTTGATTGGCTGTGGGTTTCTGTAATAGTTTCCATCAGACAGAGAGTTCTTAATAGAAGAAATAAAAATGGCTAAGAAATACCCCCAAAAAGTGTTTATCAAAGCCAGGCAGTAGTTTAATAATCCCAGCATTCAGGAGGCAGAGGCAGGATCTCTGTGAGTTCAAGGACAGCAAAGGTTACATAGAGAAACTCTATCTCAAAAAAAAAAAAAAATCAAAAAAACAAGTGTTTACCATGCTTATCAATTAGAGAAATGCATAAAACATCTCTGCGCTTTCGTCTTACCTCAGTCAGACTAAAACCAACAACACACCTGACACCTCCTCTCTTTCCTTCTTCCCCTTTCTCTTCCTCTTCTTCTCTCATCAGACTCCACCCATTTTCTCTTTCTTCCCTGCTCCCTTTCCCACTTAATAAAATTTTGCACATGAGTGGCTTCCACCCGTGCCCCTTGGCTCCACCCGCCAAGGCTACCTTGTGACGATTTTTAAAATACAACAACAACAAATGCTGGCATGGTTGTGAGGAAAGGGAAACCCTCATTCACTAGTGGTGGGGATGCAAATTAGTGCAACCACTCTGGAAATCAGTATAAAGAATCCTCAAAAAAACTAAAAGTAAATCTACCATGCCCCAACTATACCACTCCTTGGCTTATGCCCAAAGGACCCAAGAGCATTGCTACCCTACTCACAATAGCCAGGAAATGGAAACAACCTAAATGTCCCAACACTGATGAATGGGTAATAAAAACGTGGCACATATACACAATGGGACACTATTCAGCTGTGAAGAAAAATGGAGTAGTGATCTTTTCAGGCAAATAGATGGATCTAGAAAACATTATATTGAGTGAGGTAATCCAGATCCAGAAAGATAAACACTACATGTTCTCTCTCATCTGTGGTTTCCAGCTCCAAATATTCAGAAGTGAACATGCAACATGGAGTAACCGCAGAAACCAGGAAAATATAATGGTTCAGGGGAGTTGGGAAGCTTGGCTTGAGAGAGGGATAGCAGAATACAGCTGATATGAAGTGGGAAATAGAAAAACTGGGCAGAGGGCTCCAACTGGGGAGGAGAGAAGAGGGTAATACAGAAGAAGAAGGAGAGAGGCACGACAAATCTTATTATTTTATATTACCTAAAAATCAAACTCTGCGTGTGTGTGTGTGTGTGTGTGTGTGTGTGTGTGTGTGTGTGTGTGTTTTCCCCTCATCCTTTTCCTTTCTCCTACCTCTACCTCTCCAGTGTCCTCTCCCTCCGGTCTTTCTCATGCCCCCTCTTACTCCCTCTCAAATTCATATTATTGTTACACACACATATATATGCAAAAATATGTAAAAATAGCCTGCTAAGTCCATTTAGTGTTGCTTATGTGTATAGAATTTCAAGACTAACAACTTGGTGTTGAATAACCAGTTAGGGCGTTCATCTCTAATTCTCCATCTCACAGAAATCTAGTTGCTTTTATCTTTGTCTAGGGATGGAGTCCATTGAGATTTCTCCCCTTCCATATTAGCATGTCTATTGTGTTCTCATTGTTCAAGTCTTGTTCAGGAAACAATTTTGTTGTGGTATCTTGAATTTAGCTTCCTTGTTGTCTTAGTTAGGGTTTCTATAACTGTGAAGAGACACCATGACCATGGTAACTCTTATAAAGGAAAACATTTAATTGGGACTGGCTTACAGTTTCAGAGGTTTAGTCCATTATAATCATGTTGGGAAGCATGACAGTGTGCAGGCAGATATGGTGCTGGAGAAGGGGCTGAGTTCTACATCTTGATCACATCATCACATCACACTGGGCCTAGCTCAAGTATATTAGGAGACACAAAGCCCACCCCCACAGAGACACACCTCCTCCAACAAGACCTCATCTACTCCAACAAGGGCATACCTCCTAATAGTGCCAATCCTTATGGGCCAAGCATTCAAACACATCTATGGGGCCATCCCTATTCAAACCATACCTGTCATTTCTAGGATATGTAGTCTCACAGCAAATTTCCTGGTTCTCTAGCTCTTAACAATCTGTCCCTCTTCTACAATGTTCTCTGAGCATTAGGTAAAGGATTTGTGTTGTAAGATTTTTCCATTGGAACAAGGTACCCCCACCATCAATTTTTTTCCCCATATTTTGAGCAATTGTGGTTTTCTTGGTTGATCTCTGTCTGCTTTAAAGAAAGGCTTTTGTGATGAGGAGTGAAAGACACACTTTCTTTGTGTATCTGTGTGTATAAGGATAAGTATTTAGAATGTGACCAGGAATCATGGTGATGGCGGTAGGTTCTCTTCGAAAGCCATGACTTCACTAACCCTGGATAGCTGACTAGCTTTCTAGTACCATGCATGATTTTCATCCTGTTGAACAAGCCATAAGTCCAACAAGACAGCTCTTGGTTACTGCCAAGATATGAGTGTCACTATTGTACCTTTCAAAGGATCTTGCATTGCTGATCACTGTTGTGGTTGGTAGGCATCAAAGTTGGGTAGGACTGTTGACTGAATGCTCCCCTCTTTGGCAGCTTGCATAGCACCTTCTGATACTACAAAAACTAGTCCTCAGGAAGGAGACTTTTATGTGTGTCTAAAATACATGATCTTCAGCAATAGAAAATCACCTTCCATCTCTGGGAGCCAACCAAGGATGACAATAATAGCCTATATTGTTTGGGGAGCCTCTTGGACTCCTCTGACCAACAACTACAATAGAGGTTTCTCATACACAGGCTGGAGTTTTTGTTAGTCTGTAACTCTTGTGGGAAGCATTGTCAGCCCAACTAGCGAAAAAGTTCATTGAAGCTGTGTGTGTGTGTGTGTGTGTGTGTGTGTGTGTGTACATACACTAATAAGTATTATTTGTAATAAATATGTTTCCTTAAGGCTTTTCCAAACAAAATCATTTTTACATTAAAAATAGAACTACTATATTACCAGATATAATACTCCTGGGCATAAACCCAAAGAACTCTACAGCCTCCCACAAAAATGCTTGCTCATCCATGTTTATTGCTGTGTTAGTGACAATAGCTAGGAAATGGAATCAGCTTAGATGGCCATCACCTAATGAATGGAAAATGAAAATGTAGTACATATTGACAAGGGAATTTTATTCCACTAAAAGAAAAAACTATGAAATTTGCATAAAAATTTATAGAACTGCAAAATATTAAATTAAGTGAGGTAAGCCAGGCCCAGATGGACAAACACCATACATTCTCTCTCATATGGTGATCCTTGCTCTGACATTTTAAATTCGTGTGTTGAATTTGGAGTACCTGTAGGGGTCAAGAAGTTGGAAAGGGCCCATGAGAGGGAGAGGGGCCCTGGGAGGGGAGGGGTAGCAGAGCACATGTGCTATGGCAGTGGCAAAGGGTTGAAGTGGGAATGGAGACAGGTCAGGGAGAGAAGGGGCTAGGAGTGATTTAACTACAGCTAAGAGTATATGAGAAACCCACTCTTTTGTAAGCTAATTTTCAAAAATAAGAAATAAATAAATAAAATATAAAAATTAAAATTAAATAAAGGGCACAGTTACCCTTCAGGGGTAGTCAATGTTTCTCCAGAATACATTAAATAAAAATCTCAGTGCCAGGTATGGGATTCTTCCTTGAGCCCCATCCCCTCACCCACAATAAAAACATAAGCTATTGTTACCATTCTTGCTTGCCTAGCATAAGTACTTGGTAAGGCCTTACTGCTGAAGACACAGCACTTTGGTTGCAGCACGTAGAGAAATTAAATTGGAACTGACCTGAAAGCTGCCTCCTTGTTGGCTATCTTTCACAATACTGGAAGGTGTTATATACAGGTTGCTAGGGAGACAAATTATCAGTGGTATTATTCATATTAACACCAAATGCTAGACAAGTTGTCCCCATGAGTGCAACCATGGGGATAACCAACTGCTTTCTGATTGGATGTGAGTCCTGCATATAATCAAAATGGCTTGGGTGATCATAGACCCTCAGGGGGAAGCTACTACTGTTGTTTTGCTAGATGGACATATTGTCAAACTGCCTTCTACATATTTATGTTTATACCTATATATTAGTACTGCTGCCAACCTTGGCTAGAGAAGCTTCTTTTGTGGTGGGCAGCAATTAATATAAAGACTTGGAACTAGTCAAAGTGCTGTAAATAAGAGATTGTTGAGTGTTCATTCCTAAATACAACATCCATATCAACCTCCCAAGGCTCAGGGAACATTGGAGAAGAGGGGACAGTAACAGTGTAAGAGCCAGAGCACAGGGAGGAGTGCTGTAAAAAGATGTCCTCTGTATACTCATGAACTCAAAGCAGACCTGCATAGATAGGATCAAGCCAACAAGATCAGCAAATATACCAGCAGGCAATCCTAACTGGACTCAGTGAGTTACAAAAAAGATGGGGATGAGGTGGGGTAAGGTGGACACAAGAAGTTGAGAGAGAACTATTGAGTAGGGGGAGGGAGGGACATCCAATGGAGAGGGAAATGAGAGGAAGGACTTAGAGGTGGATGAGGTCAAAAGTATATTTTAATACATGTAGTCAAAGGTTTTCTCTGGTCCCACCTAGCCCCATGGTCCCACAGTCACTTATAAAATAATCACTCAGAGGCTTAATATTATTTACAAACTGTATGCCGTATGGTAAACCTCTCGCTAGCTAGCTCTTACATCTTAAATTAACCCATTTCTATTCATCTATGTTTTGCCACATGTTCCATGGCTTTACCAGTCTGCTGGCATGTTGCTCCTTGGGCAGCAGGCTGTCGTCTCTCCAGACTCTGCCTTTCTCTTTCCTGTCTCTCTCCTTGGATTTCTTGCCTGCCTCTAAACTGCCTTGCCATAGGCCAAAGCAGCTTATTTATTAACCAATGGCATATATTCACAGCATACAGAAAGACATCCCCCAGCATATACATGTATGAAATTGTTGAAAAATAAAAGAATTTTTATTTTAAAAAAAAAGCAATGAAAGGAAATGTGATGAAACATTACAACAAAGGAAACTTATAGAAGAAAGAGTTTCATTTGGGGCTCAGGGTTTCAAAGGCAACCATGACCATCATGACCATCATGACTACCATGACCATCATGACCACTATGACCACCATGACCATCATGACCACCATAAACATCATGACCACCATGACCACCATGATTATCATGACCACCATGACCATCATGACCACCATCACTATCATGACCACCATGACCATCATGACCACCATCACTATCATGACCACCATGACCATCATGACTGTTATGACCACCATGAACATCATGACCATCATGGCAGGGAGCATGGCAGCAGGCAGGTAGGCATGGTGTTGAAGTAGTAGCTGTGAGCTTACATAATTATTTGAAAGTAGAAGGCATAAAGAAAGATGACTAGGGGTTGGGGATTTAGCTCAGTGGTAGAGTGCTTGCCTAGCAAGCACAAGGCCCTGGGTTCAATCCTCAGCTCAAAAAAGAAAGAAAGAAAGAAAGAAAGAAAGAAAGAAAGAAAGAAAGAAAGAAAGAAAGAAGGAAAGAAAGAAAGAAAGAAAGAAAAGAAAAGAAAAGAAAAGAAAAGAAAAGAAAAAGAAAAAGAAAAAGAAAAAGAAAAAAGAAAGATGACTGGGAATGGCAGGGCTTTGAAACCATCAAACCCTACCCCTACTGTTATGCCTCCTCCTACAAGGTCATACTTCTTAAACTTTCCCAAACAGTTCAACCAACTAGGGACCAAGCATTCAAACACAGGAGCTTATCAGGGCCATTCCCATTCAAACCACCACAGAGAAGATCTGGCAAGAATTTACAACTGATCAAATTAAGAAGAGAAAGGTAAACAGACTAGCAGGTTGAGTCTAGTATAAGTCTAAGATTTTAAGCTGTTGAAAGAGACTTAAAGAGCTAGAGAGTGGTGAATGAGGAATCCAAAGATCAACCTGATAAAATAGGGTTTGATTTTAGGTCATAGAGACAGCTAGTAGAGAATAAAGGTCAGAACTAAAGCCTCAAAGGAAAGGACTGCAAATATGTGCTGGGGTTGATAGAGCTGAAGCTTAAGGAGCACCACCTGCAGAGGAAGTGTCCTGTAAGATGAATACACTTAAGGAGCCCATCTATAATCTTATTTGGGGACTGTACCTCTTTAGTTATATGATACAACTTTGTTTATTTCTTTATGGTCTCCATTTTCAGTGATGTAAAAATTTCTTGGTAATGTGGAAACCATCCTTTATTAAATTATTTTTATAGCCTTTACTGTTGTGCTAGTGAATCAGCTCTGTGTAAGGCAAGACAAACTGGTTTCTATGGTGATATATTGTGTATCCTATTAAACTTGCCTGAGGATCAGAGGACAGAGCCAGCCACTAGGTAAGACATAGAAGTCAGGTAGTGGTGGCACACACCTTCAGTCCTATCACTCAGGAGGCAGAGATCTGTCTGGATCTCTGAGTTCAAGGCCATACTGAGCTACATGAGATTGATCCAGTATAGGAGAGAAACAGAGCCAGGCAATGGTGGCACACACCTTTAATCCCAGCACTTCAGATCTCATGCCTTTGCTTGGGAAGCACACATATCTTTAATCCCAGGAAGTAATATGGCAGGGCAGAGAAAGGTATATAAGGCATGAGGAAACAGGAACTCACTCTCTTTAGGCTGAGTATTTTGTAGAGGTAAGAACTAGTGGCTGGCTGTTCTGCTTCTCTGATCTTTCAGTTTTCACCCTGATATCTGGCTCTGGGTTTTTTATTAAAAGATCATTTTAGATTCAAACAACAGGTCTCAATTATTTTTTTTTCTTTTGAGACAGGATTTTTTTTGTATAAGCTCTGGCTGTCCTGGAACTCACTCTGTAGACCAGGCTGGCCTCAAACTCAAAATTCCACCTGCCTCACCTCTACCTCCCAAGTGCCAGGATTAAAGGCATGCACCACCAACACCTGGCTTTAAAGAAGTTTTTAAAGTCTCACTTACAATAGCATCCTGGGGAATAAATATCTAGAAATAAATGTGATCTTGAAGTATAGGTCCATGAGAGAAGGGAGGAAGGGAGAGGAGAGGAGAACAGTTGCATTAGGAATGTAGCTCAGGAGGTACATTTCTTACCTAGCATGAAACCCTGGGTTCAGTCCCCAGCATTGCACAAAACAGACATGCTAGAATACAACTGTAAATCTAGCACTGGGGGTGTAGAGTCATGAGGATCTCCATCTAGGGAGTTGAAGGCCAAGCGCTGGGGCAGGGGGTTGGGAAGGGTTTGGAAGAAGGGAGAGATGAAAGAAAGAGGCAGGAGGGAGATTGATTCTGGGTATATTAACAAAAACCGAAAGCAGAGGCACAGATATTTGTATACAAATGTTCATAAAGGATTTAAGGTCATAACAAGTTTAAGGCTAGCTCAGGATAAAATTATTATCTATTAGTTCTATACAGTGGAAACCCTAAAAGTGTGTTTACCAGATTAATGGACAAAGTGAATAATTATAGATTTTTCCAGCCATCTTCAATTTTTGTTTGTTCATATTATAAAGCGAGAGGGAAGTTGTTTTGCACTCATTAGGGTATGTATGGATTTAGCTACATATAAAAAACCCTCAAATAGCCAAGACTTACACAGAACATTTTTTTTTCACATAACAGATCATCAGAAGATCCTCCATACACTGCTATACTCTTGGCTAGTGATAGCTCCTGGTCCAAGACTGGCACACTACCTTGTCATAGGTGAAAGAAAGGAATGAAGATGTGTAGTAGGACAGGCCCGTAGGGTCAAGGAAATTGGCTCAAACCAGTTGCCAAGACATGCACATAATGTACTTCCTTATAAGCCAACCTGAAGTCTGCCTGAGAGCCTAGCAACAGGAGCTATTGGAGTTCCTGATTATGCCCAGCCAATGAGGAATGACCACACAATGCCACAATATTGGGACATAGTTCAGGTGCTGGGAGGAGGGTATATAAGGCCTTCCCCATTATTGAATAAATAATTGACACTGTGCCTTCTCACTCCCACTTGGGGGGGGGGGATTAGGATCCAGCAACAAAGATGGGCTTTTTTTTTTTTTTCCCAGAACATTTGCCACAAGTGACCTGAAGTTAGTTATCTGACTTCTTGGGAAAACAGTACTCATGGCTGGCCATGTGCCCAGCTAATAGCATGATGACCACAAAGAGAGTGGATAGCAATCTACTTGAGATTAGAGCTTTAAAAGATCTGTTGTTACTGTGTGTGTGTGTGTGTGTGTGTGTGTGTGTGTGCATGCATTTGTGTGTGTACTCACCATGTATGTGTAGGTGTCTACAGAACCCAAAAAATGGCATCAGATCCACTGGAGCTGTGGGTACAGGCAATTGTGAGAGCTGTGCAATATGGATACTGGAACCCAAACTTAGGCCTTGTAAGAGAGCAGCAAGCACTCTTGACTACTGACCCACTTCTCCAGCCCCCATGATAAAGGTCTTTTAAAGAACAGCTATACTAGTAACATCTACAAAATCAACCATTTCCCAATGCTATTCTAAGTTTTTAGTTAGGACACAAAATTATGGGTTTCATATGACATTTTCTGACTTTTTTTTTTCTTTTGGAGCTGAGGATCGAACCCTTAGCCTTGTGCTTGACAGGCAAGTGCTCTACCACTGAGCTAAATCCCCAAGCGCTCGTATGACATTTTCATACACAAACGTCACTGTAACTTGCTCATGTTTGCTCCTCCTCCTCCTCCTCCCTTCCCACAGTTCTTTCATACAACCCTGCCTAGGAGCAGGTAACATTTTGTCCTTCTTCCCCTCTTCTCTTCTCACATTTCCCCTCTCCCTTTTCTTTAGATCCCCTCTCATCCTCCACATAGTCACCCTTTGACTTTTGTGCTTATTTATTTCAATTCTACATATGAGAAAACGCATGCAACATTTGTCCTTCTGAGACTCAAAAGACAATCTTTTGCTTGTTAAGGTCCAAATAAGGACATTCCAGATACTAGTCTGTTATATTTCTTCGTGGTTTTTTTTTTTAAAGATTTATTTATTTATTTATTTGCATGTATCTCTGCAAGCCAGATCTCATTACAGATGGTTGTGAGCCACCATGTGGTTGCTGGGAATTGAAGTCAGGGCCTCTGGAAGAGCAGACAGTGCTCTTAACCTCTGAGCCATCTCTCCAGCCCCTGTGTTTTGTTTTGTTTTTTAATTATTACTTATTTTTAGTTTACATGTCTGGGTGTTTTGCCTGCATATATGTCCATGTACCACATGTGTGCAGTGCCTGAAGAGGACAGAAGAGGGTAACTCTGAGACTGGAGTTACAGACAGTTGTGAGCTGCCATATGAGTGCTGAGAATTGAACCCAGGTCTTCTGGACAAGTAGCCAGCGCTCTTAACTGCTGAGCCACCCTTTCAGCCCTGCTTTTGTCCTTTGAGAGTCTGTGAAGTCCGTAGCCCTTGAATTTGAAATCCTTTTGCCTCTAGCTCCTGAATAGAGCGAGTATACAGATATGTGCTATAGCCCGGGAGTTCCCTCTTTATCAAAAGACAGTTGGATAATAACTTATATTATTATATTATTTTAAAGTTGATTTCTTGATACTTTGTTTTTATCTACTTCATCAAAACGGATTTCAATGAAACTAAGGGCAAAGTTATATTTTAAAAACTACCTTGTTAGCCAGGTGGTGGTGGCACACGCCTTTAATCCCAGCACTGGGGAGGCAGAGGCAGGCGGATCTCTGTGAATTTAAGGCCAGCCTGGTCTATAGAGTGAGATCCAGGACAGGCACCAAAGCTACACAGAGAAACCCTGTCTTGAAAAACCAAAACAAAACAAAACAAATAAACAAACAAAACAACAACAACAACAACAAAAACAGCTTGTCTTAATATCTGGCTGCTGACTTTTGATCCTTTTCTAAGTTCTGGTTTTTTGATGTTAAGAATCTCAGGGCTAGGGAGGTGGCTTCTCCAGTAAAGTGCAAGAGTGAGGACCTTAGTTCAGATCCCCAGAACTCATGTAAAATGTTGGGTGTTAAGGGGGACACACATACCCATCATCTCACTGCAGACAAGGGAGGATCCCTGGGGCTTGCTGGCCCATAGTCTAACTGAATAGGTGAACAAGCTCCAGGCTCAGTGAGTAACCTTGTCAAGAAATTAGGTGGAAAGTGATATATGGTCCTCTGCCTTCACATGTGTACACACACACACACACACACACACACACACACACACACACACACACACACACACACACACTATCTCTGAGCTTTGGCTGTAGTTCCATTGGTATTTTCCTAGCTTGCACAAACCCCTGTGTTTGACCCCCCTGAACTACATCAACCAGACATAGAGGATAGCCTGCCATCCCCATGCATTCACGGTAGAAGCACGAGGATCAGAAGTCCAAGGTCATCTTTGGCTACATAGCAAGGTTGAGGCCTGCCTGGGTGACATAAGATTCTACCTAAAAAATAATAATAATAATAATAATAAATAACAATAATAAAATTTTAAAAGCATCTTTGCTAATCGGTAGCTATATAATTAAAATGACACACATTTGTCTAATGACCCTTTGCCTACAAGGAAAATAAAATATTACTGAGCAGAAAGCCTGAGAAGGATCTGGTGACTGAGAGTAGCCTCTCCCAGTATGACAACTGTGTAGGGTTCCTCCCTTTCCTCTATTTCAAAATCTGCAGGTGTGGGCAAACTCCAGGATGAGGCTTAACACTTCCCTCCAAGTACTAGTCCCCAAGCTGACAATATAAATGTTTATGATAAGACCTTTTTTGAAAATAGAGCAGCTTTTCATAGGTTCCTCTGCTAGCACCCCTCCCTGGTTCTTACCAGTGTGTGAAAAGAAAACCCTAGTGCTAGCATTCTCCTGTCTTTAGGGTGTAAGGAGCAAGCACCCAGAGTGCAAAATAAAGTCAGTCTCTTTAACAAGTGCTACAGACAGCCGCAAAGGTTATAGCATCTTTCCCAGGGCCTTGTGCTTGCTAGGCAAGCGCTCTACCACCGAGCTAAATCCCCAACCCCAGGTTATAGTGTCTTAAACACTGCAGTGAGAGCCATGCATTTCAAGGGAGGGAGTCTTCTCGGTCTTCACCCCGGAACTATGCCCACCTGGTAGAATTTTGTCAAATATGTACAGAGCAGATGGATGGATGGATGAATGGGTGGACAGATGGATGGATGGATGGATGGATGGATGGATGGATTAAAAAAAAATCCTCTCGTGTATTCATGTATATACCACCCATCAGAGCCTTCCTTGGCCGGTGAACAGTCCATGGCTGCTTGTCTCATGTGTACTGGCTGTGGTTCCCTGATCAGGAATTGCTTTGCATAGTAGGGAGTCTCCATAAGTAGTCCTGGATGAGCTAGGAGTCTGGGCTTCAGGAACACACTCTTTCGCGAGTGCCTGTAGCCAGGCAGGGACTGTCGCGGAAGCAGGGTCGTCAAGGTATATAAAGGAAAGTGCAGTGTTGAGCTACCTGCGTGAGGGCTAGCAGGGTAGGGCCATCCAGGGTTGCCAGCGCCTGAAGCGGGCGGGGTGGGGCGGGGCTGGGTGCGGACGCCTGCACCTGCTGGGCACCCGCGGCCACATTCGTGACCGGAGCTGACAAGTGAACACCTCGGAGGCTCGGATAAGGTCAGAAGTCCCCCTGGGGCAGGGGCTGGGGGGCCGGGAGAAAAGGAGGCACTGCCTGAGGGAGCTCCACCTAGGAAGGGAGGCGCGGATCGGAAAGCCAGGGACAGAGAGGGATAAGGACGCGCTGGTTTGGAGACTTCTCGGATGGAGGAAGGGTGCTGGAGTGCAGAGGCTACCTAGTGCCTCGGAATCCGTTGGTCGCCCCTTCAGAGCTGGGAGCAGTCCCAGGGAAGTTGCTCCTCTGCACTGTCCCCCGCCCCCACCCCGAGGTCCTGGAATGATTCCGGTCCACACGTAGGTGCGAAGTCCGGCATCCATTCTGCCTGAGTGGAGCAGGGGACTCGGGTGGAGTATCTACTGCTGAGACCTCGAGTGGTTTTCAGGCTGCCAGCTGCTTGGCTTGTGCTCACTTGAACCCCATTTGTCGGTCCTTGTTAGCTAAGGATCCACAAATACAGGACGGGATACATTCCTTAGGCCAGGAAGTCTGATGAGAGACGGTTGATACAGCCCCTCACCCCACCCCCCAGCCATCATTTGGCCTCAGCCTCTAAAAGCAGGGAGTAAAGCCTAGTACAGAGAACCTGAAAGGGGAAGGGAGAGGCGCTATCTCAATCCAGAGGGATTGACCTTGGAAACAAGGCCCACATTAAATGGAAAAAAAAAAAAAAAAAAGATTTTTACATCAATCAGGGAATGGTGGGGATTCATAAAATGTAGTTTAAAAAGCTTAAGAGCAGCTCCCTCTCCTAAGGTCTCAGCAACGGCCACTTCCGTTCCTTCCCTTCCCTTTAGCGCCTCTTTCTGCCTCTTTCCCCCTCTCCCCACACTACTTCCCGTGTTGCCCCACCCTGGGTTCCATTTGACTTCAGGATTAGTATAGCCACCAAAGCTGGAAGGCAGATGCATTTATCTAATTAGACACCCATCTAAATAGCTACTATGGGTTATTGTTCACAAGCAACCTGTGCTTTGGTTTTTGTCAACATGTGCTTTCTACTCAAGTAGAGTCTGGATTTTGAACCCCAAAAAGCAGCTCCGTTTGTTGGCTTAATAATAATGTGATCACATGCTGTTCTGTGGTTTCTGGAAAAGACATGGGAAAGATAGCAAGGTTCCTTTGAATATGAGGGTCCTTCGAATATGAGGTTCCTTCCGTTTTACAAAGTAGATAGCCTGTGCTAAGCAGCGAGCAAGGCATTATCTGGTTGACAGTATTTGTATTATAGAGATGCAGTATTCTTCCATCTTTCCAAAGGCTTTGATTGCTCTCACTGAGGAAGGTGGAAATGGTACCAGCACTCTACTTCCTCTACTTCCTCTTGTAGTCTATGGTCTCTTCCCCAGCCTTTCTGAGGGATGCTGCCTGTGATGGCCAATGTGAGAGCTGTTGAGTCTCATTTTATCTGAGGTCTCCCCTGAAATGCTCCTGCTCATAGCTATGTCTTAATCTTGGGACTTAAAAAGCTATGCCTTAAAAATGGCACTTTGAGGTGAGCACTGGAGTGGAGAGAGACAGAGAAGAAGACTTCTGAATCTTCAAGGTGGCGTCAGTGGCGTGCTCAGTTATTCAAAATGCTTTAGGTATTAGGCAAAATCAAAGCTCCATCAGAGGCTATCACTCTTTTGATTGTTGAACGCAGCAGATAAGGACGGCTTTACCACCAGTAAAGCCACCCTCATAGCTGAGGTCCCTGAGATGGCAACCCTTTTTAACTATAGGGAAATTAAAGTCACTGATGTGTTAACAAAAAAATAGGTAGCTCTGTAAAAATATTTCCTTTCTCTAAGTTTCTACAGATGGTCGTAAGACAAACAATAATTTTTGTAGACCATACTGAAGGGAAACAAAAGGCCATACACAAGTGCTGTGGTTCCCTTGAATTCTCTGTGACTCCCTCTTCACTTGACCTCTGAACTTCGACCCTTTTAACCAGACAGCTCTCTCTCCCAAACCTTCTCTAGAACTGGAAATAGACGCGACAGATTAAAGTAGAACTGGATAGGTTTCTTTTACTGACCTCCTTTGAGAGTAAATGAGCACAAGGCACATATTCAGAGGCCAGAAGAAAATTGAAAAGGTCTACCAGTTGCCTGTATGTGGCGCAGAGTGATGCTGACACATGGCAAGCCATGGTGTTGCCCTGCCAAGGGTTCAGTTTTCATAAAGCATCATCAATATCTTGTGGGTAGAACAGCAGCATGGGGATTTGTAGAGTGCAGAGTGGGAGATAAGTGTAGGGTCTCTAGTCCACATGCAACACTGAAACCAAATCATTCTGTACCTGGCCAGTGCTGCTCACTGTCCATTTATGAAATAGTTGAGCCGGGACTCCAACCTGAATGTTTTCCAGAATACTACAGTTCATACTAGGCAATCTTGTAGGATTGTTTTTCTTAAGTTTTGTGATAGAAGATTACAATTTGTGCCTCCTAAAGAGTCATATATTTGTTTTTATATATTATTTATTCTTTGAGAATTTTATATATGTATACAATTTATTTTGGTAATATCCAGTCCATAATTTCCCCCCTCCAACTCATTCTGGACCCTAACACAAACACACACACACACACATAACACACAACACATGCACACACACACACACACACACACACACACACACACACACACACACGCACTTCCCTTCCAACTTCCTCTCATCTCCTTTTTTTAAAAAAAAAAAAACTCATTAAATTAAACTAGTACTCCAACTACTCCTATGGGTGTGGAGCCACCTGAAGTATGAGCAACCTACCAGGAGCCACACCCCTGAAGAAACAATGCCTGTCTGTCCCAAGAATAGCCTAATGTTCATTTACCAATGGCTCCTCAGCTAACGATGATGCCTCATGTACCTCTCTGCTATCCATTCTGGAATGCTGACTGTCTTGATCTTGTACAGGTCTTTAGGTTATATAGATAACCACAGTTACTGTGAGTTTGTGAGTAGCATCCATTAAAAAAAAAAAAAAAAAAAAAAAAAGATTCTTAGCAATTCTCCCTGACCTTAAACCTTGGGTTCTTACAAACTTTCTGCCATTTCTTCTACAATGTCCCCTGTACCTTGGATGGGGAAGGAAGTGTGTAACAAATCTTTTTCTGTATCACCTGCCAGCTCGCAAATAATGACATGCAAACTTCTTATTGATAATGAAAGCTCGACCTATAGCTTAGGCTTGTTTCTAAGTAGCTCTTATAACTTAAATTAGGCCGTTTATATTAATCTACATTCTATCACATGGTGTTACCTCTCTCCCATCTTGCATTTCGTTTCCTCTCCTTCTCTTTCTTTGTCTCCCTGGAAATCCTGCCTATACCTCCTGCTTAGCTATTGACCATCTAGCTTTTTATTACACCAATCACAGCAATACCCCTTCACACAATGAACAAATATCCTGCAACATAAATATCCATTTAATGCTGAACACTCCATGGTCACATATTCTTTGCATTTTGACCAATTATGTATCTCTTCATTAGCCACTGACCACTGAAAAAAGAAGCTTCTCCAATGAGGGCTGAGAGCTGTATTAATGTATGGGTATGAATAAAAGTATTTCAAAGGCAGTTTGATAGTATATTTAGCATACTAATAGTAGTAGGCTCTCTCTAGGACTTATGACCTCTCTGGACACAGGTTCCTGGCCAGGTTTATGATACCAGGTATAAGCTCCCTCCTGTGAGGTGGACCTTATATCCAATAAAAAAAGCAGCCAGTTACCCCAATAACATTCATACCACTATTGCAAAATTTGTAAAAGCTTTCCAGGCCAACCATCACTGTAGCTCTCAAGAATTCACAGCTGGGTAAAACTGTTGATGACTTTTCTTTGGTAGTATACAAAGAATTTTCAACACTGTGAAAGCTAGTCAGCAGGGAGGAAATGTCCAGATCAGTACTGGCTTGAATATCCTATGACCAAAGTGTGTGTTGTCTTCAACAATAGGGCCTTACCATCAAGTTCTGATGGGGAATCAAGAGCAATGCCAATAGCTTGTATTATTTTAGGGAATGCTGGGAGGCCTCCAACCAACAACACAAAGAGAAGTAGCCCATGTCAGGCGCTGGGACTTTTGTTGAATAACTTATGGCTTCTAGAAGGAAAATTACCCCTCCATTTAGATTACTTCTATTCAAACTTTTTAAACTATATTTTTCAGTGAGCTTATAAAATAGATTTCCATATGGCTTTTTCAAATCTCCTTAGTGTTACTTATCCCTCCCGCAACCCTTCCCTCTGCAATCCCCCCTTACTTAGCACCCCCATTGTCCCCCTCCCCCTTTCATGTTGCCTGTGTTCTACTATTCCCCTTCCCTTAAGATCTTTCTAAACCCCTCTGCAATCGTCCATTTATAGTACCCTAGCTTTTACAGATACCCTAAGTCACACACACGCACACACACACGCGCACACACACACACACACACGCACACGCACATCTAAGTCTAAGCTGGATCCACCTATGAGACAGAGCATGTAGCATTTGTCCTTCTGGGCCTTAATTACCTTACTTAACTGAATATTTTCCTGTTTTAATACTTTTCCTGCATGTTTCATAATTTCATTTTTCTTTACAGATGGATAAAATCCCATTGTATTGATTCCATTTCCTAGCTATTGTGATTAGAACAGCAATGAGCATGAATAAGCAAGTAACCCTGTAATTGTTAAGAGCCCTTTGGGTATATGCCTTAGAGTGGTACAGCTGTAACATATTGATACATCTACCCCTAGCTTGTTGAGGAGTCTGAAAAGTGACTTCCAAAGTGATGGCACCTGTTTATACTCCACCGGCAGTGGATAAACATTCCCCTTTCCTAATATCCTTGCTGGCATTTATTGGCTTTGGTTTTCTTGATCTTAGCCACTCTGAATGGGGTGAGATGAAATCTCAGTGTAATTTTATTTTCATTTCTCTGACTGCTGAGGATGATGAGAACTTTTTAAAATGTTTATTAGCCATTTATATCTATTATTCTTTTGAGACCTCTGTTCAGTTCCAGAGTCCATTTTTAAAACTGCTTTCTTTGTATTGAGTTATTTTTACATTCTACACACTAATCCTCTGTCAGATGTGTAGCTGGCAAAAACATATTTTCCCATTCTGTAGGCCACCTCTTTAGTTGATCAATAGTTGACTACATGGTACAGCAACTTTTTAATTTCATGATGCCCACTTGTTAACAGTTGGTCTTATTTATTGCAAAAGCAGGTCTTATTCAGGAAGGCCTTCTCTGAGTCCATACCTGAAGCAGACTCACTTCTTCTTCCTCTAGAAGTTTCAGAGTTTGGGGTCTAGTATTCAAGTCTTTGGTACATTTGGAATTCATTTTTGTACATGGTGAGAAATAATGAACTTTCAGGGCTGGAGAGATGGCTCAGCAGCTAAGAGCACGTATTGCTCTTGTAGAGGACTAAAGTTTGGTTGCTAGAACTCACATTGTAGCTCACAGCCATCCATAATTTCAGTTCTAGGAAAGCTAACGCCCTCTTCTGGCTCTGCAGGCAATACATAGATGTGATGCACATTCATGTACTCAGACAAAACACTAACACATGGAAAATAAAATCATCTTTTACCAAACCTTTAACGAACCGACTTCCATTCTTCTACAGGAAGGTACTCGATCTCCATTCTTTTACAGGTAGATAGCTAGTCTTTCCAGCATCATACTTTGAGAGGCTGTCTTTTAGTCAATGTGTACCTTTGTTATCTTTGTCAAAACACTAGGCGGCCAAAAGTATTTAGACCAATATCTAAGTCTTTAGTCTGTCCCTTTGACCAATGTGTCGTTCTGTGGTAGTGTCATACTGTTTTTATCACTGTGGCATTGGAGTAGAGCTTGAGATCAGGGGTAGTGATACTTCCAGGAGTATTTATTGTTTGGATCATTTTGACTATCTAGCATCTTTTCTGCTCCCATATACATTTCAAGACTGTTTTTTTCTGTGAAAAAAAAAATTGAATGGGAATTCTAATATAAATTACATTGAATATTTGGATTGTTTTTAGTACAATTACCATTTTCATATTATTAATCCTACCAATCCATAACTATAGGTGGTCTTTCCATCTTATGATTTCTCCTTCAGTTCCTTTAACGTTTTAAAATTTTCATATTTCCATTTATAAGCCAAATGGTGGTGGCACACACCTTTAATCTTAGCACTCAGGAGGCAGAGGCAGGTGGATCTCCAAGAGTTTGAGGCCAATCTGGTCTACAAAGCAAGTTCCAGGACAGCCAGGACTGTTACACTGAGAAATCCTGTCTCAAAACCCCCCCCCCCAATTTTTTCACTTATCAGTAATTTGTTTCCTTGGTTAGGTTTGTTCCAAGGAATTTTCTCTTTAGGCTATTATGAATGTGGTTGTTTCCTTGACTTCCTTGGTGGTGTGTTTGTCATTGGTATATAAGAAGGCCACAGACTTGGATATGTTAATTATGCACCTTGGCACTTTACTGAAACCATTTGTCAGCTCTAGGAATTTTCTGTTGGAGTTCGAGGATCATTCGTGAATAGAATTGTATCATCAGCCAACAGGGATTAGTTGACTTCTTCCTTACCTGTTTGTATGCCTTTTGCTTATTTCTCTGTTCTAACTACTCTAGCTAAGATTCCAAGTACTATGTTGAATGGCAAGAGCAAACCCCTGTCCTGTTCCCAATCTCAGTGAGGATACTCTTCGGTTTTTCTCTATTTAACATGATGGTGGGTCTACGTTTGTTGTATATGACCTTTGTTATGTTGAGATTATGTTCCCTCCACCACAAGTCTCTCAAGGGTTTTTCTCCCAAGGTTATGCTGAATTTTGTCAAAGGTATTTTCTGAATATATTGAGATGAGCATGTGATTTTGTTTTTAGTTCACTTACAGGATGGATTACATTCATTTATAGATTATATTTATTGACCCCTGAATCCCTAGAATGAAGGCAACTTGATCACGTGGAACGGCCTTTTTTTTACGTATTCTTGTATTCAGTTTGCAAGTATTATACTGAGAATTTTTGTGTCTATGTTCATCAAGGGAGCAGGCCAGTAATTATCTGGTATCAGGGCAATAGTGACTTTTTAAAAGGCAGTGTTTGAACAGTAGGGAAAAGTGCTAGTTCCATTGGCCCAGAGTGTATTACTTGGTAAGTAGTAGCTATGGGGGGAGTTTCGGCTGAATGGAGATAGAAGATAATGAAACCGTTTGCCTGGGTGTTATTTTTCAGCCTTTCTGCTCCATGCTAAACTCGTTGATTTTCACTAGTTCTGTCTCTCATGGATTCTCAGCTCCTCTGCTGTGCAGTTTTCTGTGAGTTGAGACTAGCCAAGGCACTGTTTGCTCAGGTGTGGTTGCTGCAACCCCACCCTGCTGGCATGGGCAGCAGCTAGTAGAGGCACTGTTTAGAGCTTGTCTGTACTTCCCATGATTTCTCAGTGCTCCTGGTGGTCCCAATAGCAATTGCTGGGGACCCCGTGGATAAAAAAAATTCAGCTTTTGTGAATTTTCTGAACGAAGTCTGGTAGCCTGACTTGCAGCCAACTTCAGAGTTTTCCCATTCTTCAGCTCCATTGAGCACTGAGTTGGTTGCTGTCCGCGCAGGTTCATCGATGGTAGAGACGTTTGCTGGAGAGCTGAGCAAGTGGATCCTAGTGACTGAGCAGCAGCTGATGGACTATTCCAGGTCCCTGGTTTCCCTAAGTATAATCAACCATTCCATACAACCTGCTTAAAATCTTCCATCTTATCCAGAAGTCTGCTTTGTTTGCGTTTTTTGATTTGGGTTTTTTTTTTTTTTTTGGTTGGTTGGTTGGTTGGTTAGTTGGTTGGTTGGTTTGGTTTGGTTTGGTTTGGTTTGGTTTGGTTTGGTTTTTCAAGACAGGGTTTCTCTGTGTACCCCTGGCTGCCCTGAAATTTACTCTGTAGACTAGGCTGGGCTTGAACTCAGAGATCTCCCTATCTCTTCCTCCTGAGTGCTGGGATTAAAGGTCTTCAAAGACAGGCTCTCACTATGTAGCCCAGGCTAAAGCTTTCAATCCTCCTGGCTCAGCCTTCCAATTGGAAGAAATTAATCATTTTGAAATTCTTAATGAAATTAAATCATACAAAAACATAAAAGTATTCAATGTAGCATAAAATCTGTTGTTCGGAGTAATATTGATATAAACTGTTTAATGGACACTGAGCTTGCTTCTTAGAACTCTTAGAAGCTAATGCAGAGATACTTTGTTTAGCACGTTTTATTCCCAGCTTTGTTTGGTGTTCTAGGAAGAATGGTTTAGAGCTGTATAGAGTCTTAAAGATTATCAAACCCAATCTTCTCATTTTCAAAGATGAAAACTTAGGTTCCGGGAAAATTAAAAATAGACCTCATATTGCTTCCTCAAATCTACTTCGTTAAAGAACAGCTATTGAGACAGGATCCGCTTGATGTTTACACATGCCCTTTGGCACCTGATCTCTGGATAATTTCCTAAATACATAAATCACATGACTTCTGATTTATTGTATTGGTCTGAGGTCTGCAACACCAAGCCATATCCTTCCTGAGTGCTGGACTAAAATATAGATGGTTGTTCCTTGACTTATGGTTTGGTTATATGTCCTGATAAACACATTGTAAATGGAAAATGCCATAAGTCAAAAATACATTTACTGCACTGTCCCCTGAACATCTGCCTTAGCAACACAGAATGCTGTGGGGAATAAGTTGTTTGCCCCTGTGATCACATGGCTACCTGGGAGCTATTACTGACTGTTGCTGTCCAGCATTCCAAGAGAAGATCTTATTTCATACATATGGATAGGTAAGAAAATCAAAAGTCAGGCACAGGGGTTTACTATCAACTCAATGCTTATGGCTTTCACATTATCATGGAATCAAAAATGCTAAGTCTAGAGTGAGACTTCTTTTGAAAATCAACAAACAAACAAACAAACAAACAAAACCTATGTCAAACCATTACTCATCAGTTGGCCAGGTCCTTTCCCCACAACTGGACAGGAGTTGTGGGTTTGCAACAGGAAGCATTTTCAGTACTGGTAGACCCAAGCCCTTCATTGCTCAAGACCTATGGGCTAGACTGGTGGCCAAAAAAACTTACAGTCCCAAACCCTGAGGGCTAGGCACGTATGGCTCTGGGCCTTTGAAGACTTAAGTTCCAGGCAGGTTGGAGGTTTGTTACTCGAGTCTTTAACTACCTGTGACCTCAGCAGTTGACACTGTCCTCTTATTTTCGGTGGCCCAGCAGCAGCAAGCAGCTGCAGATAGTCATACTAGATACCTTCTAGTATTACAGTTCTGATACAGGCTGGGAGTGCTGGGGCCCCTAGCTCTACAGTGACACATTCCAGCTCTCAGGCTAAAGGTGTCAGGATCCCCAACCCTTGACAACTGCTAGTACTGTAACTCTTGGCCCGGATGTCTAAGACCCTTGTCCCTGGAGTTTAGCAGTCCTCTGAAATGTTTGCCATGACTGGGGTTCGCAATTTCCCTTCTTTGGTTCATCACCTCTCCTTCCTATCATTCCTACTCCATCCATCCTCTGGAACTCTTCGGTGGCTCTCCTGTCATTGCTATGGCTGTGACTGCTGTTGCAGCCTTCAACACTGCCACCCCTCAACTACCTCTGCTCTACCTGGATTTCTCATCCTCCCTCGGTGTCACCAGCTCAGCCTGCTCTACTGCTAAAAATCAACTACGATCAAGGAAAGACTACTAAAAAGAAGCCTTTTATTAAGCATAGTGTTGCATTATCTCAACTACTATGTGTGTGTGCCAGTATGTGCAGGTGACAGCCTGTGTGTGGAGACAACTCAGGGAACAACTCTGCAGAGTCACTTTTCTCCTGCCAACTGTGAGATCCAGGGATGCACTCAGGCCTCCATGCAAGCACTCATGAGTCATCTCACTGGTCCAGTGTTCATATTCAAAGGACATTATCCTCAGGCTTTGGGTTTTACTATTTGTAATGGAAGGTTTATTGAAATGACCTTGATAAAGAATGCCATGTTACCACACATAATGTTGCACACCTGTAAATCCTAAAACTCAGGAGGCTGAGGCAGAAAGATCATGAGTTTGAGGCCAGCCTAGAAAACAGTGAGTTCCAGAACAGCCTGAGCAACATGGAAAGGTCCTGTTTCTGAGACAAAAGCTAAGAGAAGGAGGGAGAGAGAATGGAATGGAAGAAATGGGAAGAAAAGAAGAAGGCAAGCATCATGGTCTGTGAACTAAGCTTGTACAATGGTGGGCTTCTTTGTGTAGTAATTAATTAGAGCAGGTTTTTGGTTGGTTTATCATTAAATGTCTCCAGGAGCTCTCTAGTATAATTAGTCTCTCAGAAATAAATGTACTCCAGAAGTTTGTGTGTGTGTGTGTGTGTGTGTGTGTGTGTGTCTGTCTGTCTGTCTGTCTGTCTGTCCATCTGTCTGTCCAATTGTGAGTGCATGGAAGTCAGAGGACAACTCACAGGAGTCAGTTATCTCCTTGTACCAAGTGAGTTCAGGTGTATTGGGTGGTTTTGTGTATCAACGACACAAGCTAGAGTCATCAGAGGGTCCATCAGCTGAGGAAATGCATCCTTGAGATCCAGCTGTAAGATATTTTCTTGTTCAATATCAATGGGGAAGGGCCCAGCCCATGGTGGGTGGTGCCATTCCTGATCTGCCAGTCCTGAGTTCTATAAGAAGGTGGACTGAGTGAGCCATGGGAAGCAATCCAATAAGCAGTTCCCCTCCGTGGCCTCTGCATCAGCTCTGCCCCTGGGATCCTGCCCTGTTTGAGTTCCTAGTCTGCTTCCTTCAGAGATGAACAGCAATGCTGAAGTATAACCCAAATAATCCTTTCCTCCTCACTTGCTTTTTTGGTCATGGTGTTTTGTCGCTATAGGCAGACTTTTCTTCCCACCCGCCAGTTCCAAATAACCAACACAGAGACTTAATATCAATTATAAATGCTCAGCCAATAGCTGAAGTTTGTTACTAGCTAACTCTTATAACTTAAATTAGCCCATTTATAATCATCTACATTCTGCCATGTGGTGTTACTTCTTTTTTACTTTGCACCTCTTGTTTCCTCTCTGTGTCTGGCTGGCAACTCCTCTGACTCCACCCTTCCTCTTCCCAGTGTCATTAGTCTAGTTCTCTCACCTAACCTTATTCTGTCCAGCTATTGGCCAGTCAGCTTCTTTACTAAACCAATCACAGAGATATATATTCACACAGTGTAAAGGAATATTCCACATGTCGCAACAATATCTAAGACAAATTGGTACCAGGAGTGGGGTATTGCTGTGACAGACCTGACTATGTTTTCAAGAGGATTGTGGAAGGACTTTGGAACTTTGAGTTAAGAAAGTCATTGAGCATTAAGACCTCAGGGGGATGTTCTGTGGGATCTTGGAAGATAAGAATGTTAATTGCAGTGCAGAAGATGGATCCTGGCTGCAAAGTTTCAGAGGGAAGTCTAAAGACTCTATCAGGGCCATTTGTTATTTTGAATTGAGATCCTGTGGTTCCAGTTAGCTAGGGCTGAACAATGAGCTATGATTAACAAGGTGCCAGAAGTACTGAACTGAAACTTTTATGTTACTAGGACAATTGATGCTGGTTAGCTGGAGCTAAGAAATTAGCAGTGATTAAGAGGAGACCAGCATCATTAGTGAAATCTTCTGAGAAATGTTTCCTGAGAGCACAGAGAAGCTGTGTTCCAGAGTCAGCCAAGGTTGTACCTTGTATTGGCAGCCAGACTTGGTAATGTGTAAGCATCACCCAGGTGGTACTGGTTTTGAAGGCATGATGGGGTCATAAAGAGCAGCTGAGGCTTGGCATTGTGAGAGGTCAGGAAAGGACATTGGTGAAGGTGCAGCCTCAGTGGCAGCTGAAGGCCCAGGACTGAAGGAGTCATGCAAAGAAACTGAGGTTTGGCATCATGAAGAGATCCTATGAGAGGCTCTTGGTGAAAGTGCAGCCCAGCTGCAGCAAGGGACCCCAGCACTTTGGAAATGCCAGTAGCGTAGGAAGACCACCAAGAACAATAGCAGCAGTGGAGTGGAACCAGCTGGAATCTAAAAGACAAGTTGTGTGTGCTGCAGGGGGCAGAGCTGGAGAACTCCAGAAAATCATGAGTGGATCTCAGACATTGTATGGTTGGAATTTTGTTTTGCTTTGATTTGATTGTGACTGTGCCCCAATTTTTCCCTCTTGAAGTAAGAAAGTAGTTTACTGGAGTCCACAGGTGAAAGACTTGAATTTTAAAAGACTTTGGACTTTTTAAAAAGAGACTGGCTATTTTAAAAGAACTAAAATTTTAATGAGTTTGAATTTGTAAAGACAGCAGGACTTTTAAAGTTATTTAAGATCCTGGGGATGAATAAGAAAGGAAGGGTTGTGGCTTAATAGTGATGTGTTTGTAAGTTGACAAGGGGTCAGTTGCACTGGCTGGTCTTGTGTGTCAACTTGACACAAGCTAGAGTCATCAGAGAGGAAGGAACCTCAGTTGAGGAAATGCCTCCATGAGTCCAGCTATAAGGCATTTTCTCAATTAGTGATCAATGGGGGAGGGCCCAGCCCATGGTGGGTGGTGCCATCCCTGGGCTGCTGGTCCTGGGTTCTATAAGAAGGTGAACTGAGTGAGCCTTGGGAAGCAATCCAGTAAGCAGCACCTCTTCATAGCCTCTGCATCAGCTCCTGCCTCTAGGATCCTGCCCTGTTTGAGTTCTTATCTTGACTTCTTTCAGTGATGAACAGCAATGCTGAAATGTAAGCCAAATAAACCCTTTCCTCCCCAAATTCTTGGTCATGGTGTTTCATCACAGCAATAGAAACCCTAACTAAGGCACCAGGTATTGAACTCATCAGACTTGGGAGCAAATGCCTTAATCTGCTGAGCTATCTTGCAATGTATTCTTTTTCAAGGGGAGGCCATTAATTTAGAACATTAGCAGGATGTGGTGGCCTATGCCTGTGCTCTCAGCTACTTAGAAGGCTAAGGGAAGAGGTTTTGCAAATTCAATGTCAGCCTTGGAAACTTAGCAAGGCCCTGTCTCAAACTCTGAAAAGGGTCCAGAGGAACAGCTCAGTGGTGGAGCACTTTCCTCTCGTTCCCTAGGTTCAATACTCAGTGCCACTAGTAAGACTGAGTAGCTTTGATTTTCTTTTTTTCACTATATGGTTCTGTCAGTAGTAGAGGTGGTGTGTTATTACTGTGTCAAATCCTGAGATAATCCTCTTATAAAAAAGTTTCTTTCTGCTCACCACAAGCCAAAACCACTATGGCTTATGATCGGTTGTCCTGTGGCTTTGGGCCTGTGGGGGGCTCATCGCAAGCAGAATGTGTGACAGAGAAAAACTATTGACCTCATACTGGGATGGGGCAGAAAGGAAGAAGGAGCCACAGTGGCTCTCCCTGTGGAGAGCACATCCCAAATGATCTCCCAATACCACCACGCTGTGAACCCAGCCTTTAACACATGGGCCTTTGGGGACACCGTAAGTTCTAACCTCAGTAGATCCAGGCAGGCACATAGCTGTCCAGCAGGTGAAGGTGGATTCTGTTCTTGACTCTGTTCCTACTTTGAAGTTGCTGATATGCTTCTGTGTAATTTCTTTCCTACTGAAAAAAATATGAATTGATATTTAAAAACAAGATTTCAGAGCAGTGAAGCCTATTGAAACATACAAAAACCTGATTCCTTTAGGATGAACACTTGTAAACACTGAATGGACTCAGCAGGCTGTTATTTATATATTAAATGTGTTTATTTTATATATAATGATAATTATTAAAGAGAAAGAGGCCATGAGGGAGTGGAGGTGATATGGGGGGAATTAGAGGGAAGAAAGAAAAATAATGTAAGTATAGGACATGTGTTAAATGAAAAATGACTAGATAAAGTATTTGTTACTCACATATACTGGAATAAGTATTAATAATTAATGGGTAATAGGTACTAATTCTGAAAAAATTAGGACCTTTGGAGATATTGCACATCATGCCAGAGGAAGATTAAATGGAAAGACATGATAAGAGGGTGGGACATTTGGCCAGCCCTGGAGGATTCCAGACTTCCTAGAGGAGACAAGTGCTGAGCATTAAAAACTGAGTTCCTGTGAGTCAGGTGGAAAGAAATGGAAAGAGCATACAATGTGGTAGGAATAACGAAAGCAAAGGTATCTGTGGTTCATGGTAGAGAGAACAGGCCAATGAGTGGGAAGGAACTATGTCCTGTACGCACACAGTGAAGATTGATGCGGACCACCTCACACGGTAGGCGGTTCATGAAATATTTTACACTTGATTGTCATATTGTTAGGTTTATTACATATGGTGACTAGACAGAAGGAAGTTGATGGGGAGTGGGACTTGAGGCATTATAAGCAGTCAAGACAAGAAAAAAAAAAAAAAACCTGAGAAATAAAATGAGGTTATTGTTGCCAAAATAGAAAGGAAAAAGAATGTTAGAATATTTAGGGAAACAAAATAAGCAGCATTTTGAGAATAGAGAAATATGGCAATAGGGAATCCTAAGATGGGATGGTGAGTCCAGGAGTACTTCCAGGATCCTGGCTTTAAGAATCCTCAAGTTTGAGATTAAGAAGGAAAGCCAAAGTGGTGTCAGGGAAGATGGTGAATTTGGTTTGGGACATAGTGACTTTGAAAGGTCTAAACATATCTATGTGCTTTTATGTATTTGTCACATTAGCAGAGTGTCAGATTATGAATCTGATAAGATAAGGCTAGAAACAAAGTTACAGGAATCATCAACATGGAAATGGTACTTAATCTGTAGCTATACACTCTTATAAGGGAAATAGGAAATGGAAGTAAGCTTGCACACAACAAATGACCATTGAGAAAAAGAAAAAAATAGCAGAGCAGCCTGAGAACAAGAGAAAAACTTCTCCAGCTATTCATCTGACAAGGGATAAATATACAGAATCAAATAAAAACTCAAAAAAGTCAACACTAAAAGAAGTAATTTGCCAAGCCTACTGGAACATGCCTGCATCCCAGCATAGAAGGCAGGAACAGGAGAGTGGACCAAGTCCAAAGCCACTTAGGTGAGTTCCAGACATAATAATACCCTGTCTCAAAACAGACAAAAGACAAACACAGTAACACTTTGCAGACAATAGTGGCCAAATGAACTGGGCAGTTTAGGGCCTCAGAGCTACGTGTAATCACAGTCTGGGAATTTGATTTGATGACTTTACAGAGATCTTTTCATTATTACACCCCTTTCTAAATTCAATGTAGTATTTTCCTTAGGGGAGAGAGAAAGAAAAGGAGAGAGCTACCAAGAAACCAAGACCAATCTATCAAACTAGGCAGGAATTGAGTCCTCCTAGTTCATGGTAGTGTTGTTTCAAATGATGATGATAAGCAAGATCTCTAGTCTGGTCACACTGCTGAGAGCAGGGATGGGCCTTCGTGGACTTTGCAACCATGATCATATAGGAAAATCATGCAATGAGCGAGCAATTATCCATACCACACCAGCAGTCTGTCACTAAACAGCTCCCAGAACAGGGCAAAGTAACAAACAGCAGGACTGGGTGTATTCCAGATTGAACCTGAACAGAAAATATTGAGTTCTTGTCAAAAAGAATAGATTCAAAGTAAAAAATGAATTAGTTAGTTAATTTAATATACATGTATTCTGGGGCTGAAAAGATGGCTCAGCGGTTAGAAGTGCTTGATGCTCTTGAAGATCCCAATTTGGTTCCAAGTCCCCACACAGGGTGGCTCCCAACCACCTGTAACCACAGCTCCAAGGGGTATGACACCATCTCCAGGCTTCCTCAGGCCACACACTCACACAGACACTTGCACATTCACATAAATAAAAATAAACCTACAAATACATGTTCTGAAGCATGCTAACCAAACAGACCAAATGTACACTCTATGCCCATTACAAAAATATTCTCAGCCTCCACCCTGTTAGCATCTGATGATATTAAACAGTATTTGTTCCCCTTCATGGAGTCAGCTACTAAAAAATAACAGACAGTAGTTTTAGTTCAACAAGCATACCGCTCTGAGGATAGACATCCAGGTTTCTCCCCATTGATACTGGGACCAGGTATTAAAATCACCAGATTAAAGAAGAAATGCCCGTTAATAAACCACTTACTCTAGTTATTCTCAGCTAATTCTCACAAGGTTCTCCCAAAGATGAGGGTGTGGTGGCTACTCTTCATTGATAAGTAGACCCAGTTTAGAACTCCATAGGCATTCAAGATACAATTCAATGGAGGGCATTCCATCAGGCTAACTGATGGGGAGAGTCATCCTGAATGAGCATGGCACCCTCCCATGGGCCAGGGCTCCACTAACATGAAGGGGTAAAGGATGCCTAAAGAGTGCTGGCATTCTTTTTCTCTGCTGCCTGGCACACCATTCTTGAACTGCTCCGCTCTGCCACACCCTGCCTGCCATGATGGACCGAGGCATCTGAGCAAAGCAAGCCTCCCTCCCCTGAGTTGTCCATGACAGACATTCTGTTTCAGCAATGAGAAAACTAATACAGCAGGAGTCCCGTTTTACAAATGCTAAGATGCAGAAATCTAGGAAACCTGACCAAAGGTTTTTACAGCAAAAGTAGCAAAACCAAGATTGAGTGTATGTCTGACACTCTATCCTTTGTGCTTTATGACTGTATTTACCTTCAAAGGAAACTCTGAGAACCCAGATGCCTTCAGGAAATAGGATGCACTTACATGGACTTAGCGCTTCTCTTGAGTCTTCTCTTTCTTGGACTTTCTCAGGCCATGTGTGAGTTTGTGTAAACGTTCCAGGGATTCTTGGGCATCTAGGACCACAGTGTCTGTTTGATTTGACCTTTCAGTATACTCTTTTATCAAGTTCCAAATTTCACAGTTGAATACCACATGGGCCATGGAAGATGATGACTCATGATCTTTCTTGCTAAATGAGGTGAGAGAGCAAGGATGATGAAAATAGGTAGTATTATTCCTGCACTGATTTGTCATATCAGTCATCAGCTGCTAACATCTGTTGGGCTTTGCAAGTAGCCAGTGGCATGGGCCTTTCCTGGAACCCCGCCCATATTAACTGACTAATGCTTGCTTGTTTTTCAAAGAAGGTTTTGAGACATTTCCTGGTTACTGTCTTTGTGTCCCTTCCCCCAAGTGACAGGAATCCTCTCTTTATTTTCACTCTCTCTAGACTCTAGAAAAGGTTTCAGCACATGTGTCATGCTGGCTTAACTAATCACACATCAACACAGCTTGAACAGGTTAAAAGCAAGGTCCTCCTTTGAAGAGTCACAAAATCTGCTTTCAAGCATAGAAAGCTGGGGCCTGAGAAATAGCTCACTGTTTAACATGCAAGCATGAGGGCCTGAGTTCAGGTCTCTAAAACACACAGGAACTCAGACATGCTAGTGACATAGGAGGTGAAGACAGGAAATCCCCAGAAACTAGAGAGCCGGCTAGCCTGGCGTGCAGAGAAGATAACAAGAAACCTTATCTCAAACAAGGTTGAAGGAAAAACTGAAACACAAGGCTGTCCTCTGTCTTACACACACACTCATAGAGAGAGAGAGAGAGAGAGAGAGAGAGAGAGAGAGAGAGAGGAGAGAGGAGAGAGACAGAGAAGGAGGAGGAGGAGGAGGAGGAGGAGGAGGAGGAGGAGGAGAAGGAGAAGAAGAAGAAGAAGAAGAAGAAGAAGAAGAAGAAGAAGAAGAAGAAGAAGAAGAAAAGAAGAAGAAGAGAAAGAAGAAGAAGAAGAAGAAGAAGAAGAAGAAGAAGAAGAAGAAGAAGAAGAAGAAGAAGGGAGGGAGGTTGGTTTAAAAAAGTAGAAGACTAAACAAGGCACTAAGACATTCACTGAAGGAAAAGAATCATCCTTTCAACACATGGCTAGGACACTTGACATTGACATGAAAGAATGGAACTGGAACCTTAGTTTATAACACATTCAAGTGTTAATTCAGAATGAATCAGCCACATGATATAGGTGCTAAAAATATAAAACTCTTAGAAGAAATCCCAGGAGTGAATTTTTAATAACCTTTGATTAAATGGTGATTCTTTGGATATGACATCAAAAGTAAAGCCAAAGAATAAAAAAATAAAAAGATTGTAGGCAGACTTTTCTGTCCTGACAGCCAGTTCCCAAATAACTACACTGAGACTTATTATTAATTATAAATGCTCTGCCAATAGCTCAAGCTTGTTACTAGCTAACTCTTATACCTTAAATTAACCCACATCTCTTCTCTACTCTCTGCCACATGGTTTGGTACCTTTTCCAAGTACAGCAAGTTCATCTTCTTCTCTCCCAGTATCCTTGAGATTCTGAGACTGCTCCTTTCTTCTCTTTCACACTCTCTTTTTGTTCAGCTATTGGCCAGTCAGCCTCTTTATTAAAACAATCACAGTGACATATATTCACACAATGTAAAGGAATCTCCCACCAAAGATAAATTAGAATATAAAAAGTAAAAAAACAAACAAACAAACAAACAAACAAACAAAAAACCCTGCCATGTGTGGTAGCTCAAGTCTTTAATCCCAGCACTCAGGAGGCAGAGGCAGGCATATCTCTGTGAGTTCAACACCAGTCTGATCTACATAGTGAGTTCTAGGTCAGCCAAGGCTGCACAGTGAGACGCTGTCTCGAAAAAAACAAACAAACAAACAAACAAACAAACTGTATTTCAAGAATACCAATAAGAATGTGAAAACATAACTTACATAAGAAAATATTTAGCAAGTCATTTCTCTGACTTGTATGTATCCAAAATACATTAAAATTCAACAATAAAATGATAATCCAATTACAAATGGACAACACAACTGAAAGACTTCTCTCCAAATAAGATGTACATAAAAAGCACACAAAAGTACACAGATTCTCAGCATTAGCAGCCATTTGGGAGACAAAGCAAAAGTGAGGTACAACTTCATATTCTTCTAGGATGGAAAAAATGAAAAAGGACGATGTAAGTCCTGGCAAGCATGTGGAAGCTCTGGGGACCTCGGACATTACTGGTGGGATTGTGAAATGGGGAGACCCCTTGGGAAACCCTGACAGTCCCCTAATGCTAAGGAGGACTGAGGATAAAGTTGAGTGGCGGCATGATTACCTGGCGTCTCAGAAGCGCAGGCTCCCTAACACCATGAAAGCAAACGAACAAACAAAACTAAAGGGTTACCATTCGGAGTTGGATTTTTTGAATTTTGGATAACTCTTAAGTGTATTGAAGGTGTGCCAGGGGAGTCAAGGAGTTAAAGAAAAACAAATAATGGGAGGAAGGAGTGCTGGGACAATCTTTTTTGGTTGTAGCAACATCAAAAGAATGTTTTTGGTAGGTAAACCATTTATAAGATATGTTAGAGGAGATTATGTGGGAAAACAGTGTAAAGAATTTAAAAAATTTACTTATTTGAGGATTTCAGAATATATTTTCATCATCTTTTTTCCCTCTCACCCAACTCCTCCCAGATCCTCCCTTACCTCCCTACCCACCCAACTTCATGTTGTAAAGATGGTTTTCATTAGGGTTGTCATTGATTTCTTTGAAGTTAATTCCAGTTGACTGATATAGCAGCTTTAGAATTCATGTCAGCACAGTTAATTGGCAGGGATTAGCAGACCAGTTCTCTCCCTACAGGTGACAGCCAATCCATTTCATAATAAGTCTGTGCTCAGTTTGTGAATGGACCACATTTTTAGGTACTGTCTCAATCTGTTCTGTCTGTTTGTTTTGGTTTTTGGCTTTAGCAAAGGACTGGAACTGCTGGTCTTGTGAGTGGGTGTCTCTCCAAGTCTGCTTTTGACTTGATGTCAGTTGTGTACAGCCGCAGCCTTGAGTGGGGCCACACAGGCTGCAAGGGCAGACAAAATTTTAAAAGGAAGGCACATTGGTTGGTTAGGTCCTAAGTGTTGGGTTGTTTGAATAAATGTAACATGGGAGGGAATAAAAATGGCAAGGGGTTGAGGATTTAGCTCAGTGGAAGAGCGCTTGCCTAGCAAGTGCAAGGTCCTGGGTTCAGTCCCCAGCTCTGGGAAAAAAAAAAAAAGACAAAATAAATAAATAAAAAAAATGGCAAAGGAAGATATTTTTTTTAAAGATATTCATTATGAATAGAGGTGAATCCTGGCATTGGCATACAAAAAAAAAAAAAAAAAAAAAAAAAAAGTGGTTCCACCCCTGAGAAGTATAAGAAGGAACATACCTCAAATACTATGACTCAGAACAGGCATCTCAGAGCATCCCAATCAGTCATCATTTATCTGGTTGGCTGGGGTATCTTTGGAAAAGGAATTTCAGACCTTTTACTGATTTACAGGAGTTCACTGTCAGGAGGCAAGCTGCCTAACTTTTCCAGCACAAGAGCTGCTGTCACAGGAGGTCACAAACATAAAGGGAGAGAGAGAGAGAGAGAGAGAGAGAGAGAGAGAGAGAGAGAGAGAGAGAGAGAGAGAGATTGGCTCTATTTAAGAGGCTAAGCTAGCCAGGCATGGTGGCACACACCTTTTATCCCAGCACTTTGAGGCAGAGGTTCTAGTCTGCATCAAATGCTTAACACAGACACTGCGTTTTTCTGGGAACTTTAGTTTATAGCTACCATCAGCCAAACATCACATTTTATGCATGCAGAGGCCAAATGCTATTCCATGCCCTCCAGTGTGAGGAAGGCTTCTTCCTAAGGTTTGATTTAGATGAAACGGAGGAGGCAAGAAAGCAGTCTCAGGAGGCAGAAGTAGTTGGCAGAGCAATTGAGGAAAAACTTCCTGGTTCATAAAACCTATTGGCCATCACAGTCTAGATCTGGTTTTTCTCCTTTGTGCTCTCTATTTGACATAATATTTACATGTGACAGATAACAGAAGTCTTATATCTAAAGTTAATTAAGAACTCGGTGTGGTGTAAGGAAACTAGGCAGATAATAGTGGGTATATATGAAATTGTGAAAGAACAAACATATTTTTAAGAAGAACTAAAGGTAGTAACTGAGGGAAATGGGTTTTGTTTTTATTTATTTAATCAACCAAAAAATGTTATTTATGCATCAGTTTTATATTAGGGTACTGTATTTTTAAGTGTTTTTTTTAATTGAAAAAAAAATTGTCAAACAATATATTCTAATCATAGTTTCCCTCCTCCAACTCCTCCAGATCCTCCCCACCCTCCCAACTCTATGCCCTTTCTTTTTCTCTCTCTAGAAAACAAAGTCAGCAACAACCACAAAAATAAATAGAATTTTTTTAAAAGGAGAAACACACACACAAAACAAAACATAAAAATACAATGTTGGGCCGGGTGGCAGTGACGCACACCTTTAATCCCAGCACTTGGGAGGCAGAGCCAGGTGGATCTCTGTGAGTTCAAGGCCAACCTGGTCTACAGAGCGAGATCCAGGACAGGCACCAAAAACTATACAGAGAAACCCTGTCTCGAAAAACCAAAAAAAAAAAAAAAATTAGAAACCATAATATACAAACAAAAGACAAGTAAGACAAAAAACAAAACAAAACAAAAAACCCTCAAACAAAGCCAGATGAGACACAAAGTCTACAAAAATAGCAGAGTTCATTTTGTGTTGACCGTCTACTGCTGAGCATGGGGTCTACCCTGACGTGTGATTAATATCCCAGTGAAAAATACTTGTTTTCCACAGGAGAAAACTAATTTTTCCTTTGCAAGTGGGTTATTAGTTGGAGATAACTTCTTGATTAAGGATAAGAGCTTCAACCTACATCACTAAAGAAAACTAACTCTCCCTCCCAGAGCAGATCACAAATGACAGTAGCTACTCAGCTAATAGTGGGGTTTTGTCTGGCTTGAGCGTGAGCAGATCATAACCACTGTCATGACCACTGTGGGTCGTGGGCACAACTGTCCTGTTGTGCCTGGAAAATGTTTTCCTTGATCTTATCCAGCACCTCTGTCTTTTAAAATCTTTCCACCCACTCCTCTGAGAAGATCCCTGGGCCTTGGGTAAAGGGGTGTGATATGCACATCCCATTTAAGGCTGAGCATGGCACAGTCTTTTTCTCTACGCATTTACCAGTTGAGGAGCTCTTCATTGACTGCCATCTACTGCAAGGAGAAACTTCTCTGATGAGGGCAGCAGGTGGACATTCACAACTCAGAGGCTGCATCCACATGTACAGTTTATTATAACAGAGAGATGAAGAGGCAGAGACAGAAAGAGGAGACAGAGAGAGGAAGAGGGGGCATCGAGGGGTGCACACCTTGTGGGAGTGGAGGAAGAGGAGAGAGAGAAAAGGGGTGGAGTTTTTCCTTAAAAAGAGACTTTTACATCAGGACACAGGGTGGTGCCAAGGGGCGGGATCAGAATATTAACATTTCTCCGTTGTGATTATTATAAAAAGAGGTGAGTTATGAGATCAAGTAGGGGAACAAAGGTGCTGAATTCTCGAGGCTCCTGCAAGCTGGAAAAGTGTTGAGGCAGGGAGCCAGGAGACACACAAGGCAGGAGGCAGGAGTGAAGAAGTATTGTTAACTGTCATTGTGGAAATCTCTGGCATGGAGATCTCAGGCGTTTGTTCCTTGAGGTTGTGGTGGTGAATTGAAGGATGTGTTCTTCAGGATTGTAGGAACCATCACATCTGTCATTTCTCTGGAGATGGGAGTGCAGACATCCCAGTTGGCGTCCTTGGTTAGGGGTTGGCATCCTCAAAGCTGATGCCAGCTGGTGCAGGGGTTGGCATATCTGGAGAGCCCCTTGGCCCAGGCAAGAGGAGGGATGCTGCAAAGTATTCTCAAAAATGGATGAGGTCAAAATGTGCTCTAGAGACTGTTAATTTTTATCAGACTCCATTTTTTGATGCAGTAGAAGAACTTTCCCCAGGTACCTGTAGGTATCTGTTAGACAACTGGAATAGATTTACATCACAGCAAAAGGGTTGAAAACCCATAGAAATTTAAGGACTCTTAAGAACGGTCTGTAGTCAATGTTGTATCAGTTTATCAAAGCTGCATTTATCAATACTAAAATTTTGAACCTCTGGAGTTATATCTGAAACTACTCTATCCTGTACCATGAAGGGTGTGAATGAGGCATATCTGTCTGTAATTTTAATAGGAAACTTATTAATGGACTGTCAGTAATCTTGGGATTGGGGCTGTCAAACTGACACCCAAGTCATCAAACTTCATCAGATCTAAGAAGGATAAATTTAAGAAGTGAGACAGTTTTCCAGCTGCCCAGGCAGCAATCCCAAGTCTCTCCATGGTCGTTGGGGGATTGGGGGCAGAATCCCCAAAGGCAGCATTTGTTCAACTGCTAGGCTCAGAAGATCTGACAGATTTTTCTGTGGAGTAGAAATTTGGGAAGATTGCCCTACCTGTCTTGGCAGGGGTGGGGGAACAATCAATCCCCATTGATCCAGTAATTCACAGTCTGGACAGGACCTCAGCATTTCGCTGTGTGGCTGGCCTTGCCATAACTTCCAGGTGAAGGTTCTGTGGCCATCTATCTTTTTAGGAGACAATACAGGATGCTGCTGTCAGGAGCTGACATGTCCCTTTATCATCAAAACTTTTTAAATTAAATGCCATATTTTCAAATCTCTACAGGTGTTTGAGGACAGGGGAACAAAATCTGTTAGATATATGTATAACTTTGAGAGCATATATATGACTTAAATCAGGTTTCCTAGTTAGTTACAGCTCAGTGAAGTTAGCAAGGACTGGAGGGGGGGGAGGGGGGCTAACCTTCGAGTACAGCCAGATTATAATCCTGAATGACTTCCTGAATGACTTATATAGAAATAATTATTTCTTAAGTCATACAATATCTCCCTGGTTCTGCATAAAGAAGATCAAGTGTCTTATTGCAGAACCATTTTAATTAATAAATATCAATGGGGGCTGGAGAGATGGCTCAGAGGTTAAGAGCACTGACTGCTCTTCCAGAGGTCCTGAGTTCAATTTCCAGCAACCACATGGTGGCTCACAACCATCTGTAATGCCCTCTTCTGTATACATAATAAATAATAAGTCTTTAAAAAAATAAAATAATAAATAAATAAATAAATATCAATGGGCATTACATGGCCAATCCGTTCTCTATGCCAGGGGGTTTTCTTTCCTAACCTAGTTCTCCAGCCTGTCCTGGGAACAGGGAACACAGGATGACCTGGTCTCCATAGCTGCTCCAAGCTGAACCAGGGTGCAGGTGTTCAGGACCCAGGCAATGGGGTATTTGTCAGAAGCATGTGGTTGTCTGACCTGGCTGTGGAGGCAGGGGACAATTACGTTTGGCTGTGGTCCACGTCACATAGACAAGAATCTTGGTTGGCATCTGTGGCAGGGAAAGCACTGTGGGTTCCATAACTGCTGCTTTCTGCCAGCCTGCTGGAATACAGACTAGAGATGGGAGTTAAGATTTATAAATTAATCTGGGCCTTCAGGCCTGTAGTTTGGGTAATTGGAGACCAGGAGAAAATACCATCCTCAGGAACAGATGTATGAGGAAGACCCCTGCTGAACTGGAGCAGGATGGGACGTCTGAAAAGCAGCAGTAGACTCATGCCTAAAGGTTTTAAATCCTGAGCTTGTGACCCAAATAGTATCAGAATTGTATTAATGTTAAAATCTAAAAATTTTAAATCTTTTTTTAGTGTGCATAGGGAGTATAAAATCATGTTTAATTTCTTCATAATTACTTTAAAATTCATAGTATCAGCAAATCTTGCTAATTATAAAGAAGGGAAAATTTGTAATTTCCTCTCTTATGGCAGTACCATCATTGACATTTATTTGTTCCTAATTCAATTCCATTTCAACTACCTGATGTTGAGCTTGAGGTAGCTGCACTGTGGTTGCATTGGTAGGGCAGTGGTATGGCTCAAAGTACCACCTGGAACATCAGATTTGATTTGAACGCCTGAAACCGTTTCCCCATTTGGCTTTCAAATCAAAACAAAGAGAAATAAACCCCCAACCGTTTCCTTAGTGGTAAAAGTACAGTTCTTTTGTGAGCATAGACATGATACACGGGATCCACTTCTTCACATGGAAAGTGGCATCAGGGGAGAAGGACTTGAATTCTGTCGCTACCTTCCAGTTAACACGAATAAGAATGTACATAAACTCAAGCTTGTGGGCATACAGTTTCAGCATGGTACAAAGTGACTGGATGGACCAGGACCTGTCCTTTGAGTTTCTCCAGGAGTAGTAACCGGGTGCTGTAGTTGGAGACCTTCTCTCAGCCCCCGCCAAGCCATTTTAGACAGCCCACTTATAAAATAAACACAGACACTTATATTATTTAAACTGCTTGGCCATTAGCTCAGGCCTACCGTTGTCTAGCTCTTACTCTCACATTTAGCCCATTTCTATTAATCTATACTTTGACACATGGCTCATGGCTTACCTGTACCATACATCTCGCTTCTCCTGGCGGCAGCTTGCAATCTCTCTGCCTCCCCTTCCTGTTCCCAGAATTCTCTTCTCTGCTTCTCCCACCTATACTTCCTGCCTGGCTACTGGCCAATCAGCATTTTATTTACACAGAGTGATATCCACAGCAGGGGGCCGTAGAGTAAGCATACAGGAAGTCGGCTTCCACGGGTATCTTCTGGCATGCCATGTCATCGTCAGTCCCACTGTCTGTCTCAATGCCACAGTCCAGCTCCATACCCCGGCAGGCCTGGATGATGAAGAGTTTGGGCTTTCCTGTCAGGCTTCCACAGCAGTTGCCTCTGAAGTAACTAGTTTGTTTTTTCAGTTCAATGGGCCCATTTGTTCCAAAAATGGCTGATTCCTTCATCACCGTGGCTTAGAATCACACAAACAAAATTGCTCGTTTTGCTGTAGTCCTCTTTAGAAACCTTATCCATCAATTCCACAATTTCTTCACAAGTAAGGTCATTCTTATTCTGAACTTCGTATTTCCGGCCCATGAATGTCTCTCTGAGTTAGGCTGCGTCGACATCAGTACCAGACCGAGGGGTCATTCCAGTGCTTTTATGAAAGTTCTTATTATTAATTATTATACACACACCCATTTCAGGGTAATCCATTTTATAACTATTGTCCAGATATATTCCTGAGTCCGTTGATTTGCTTCCATGGATGGTCTTTACTTCAAAATTATTAATGGATTTGGAATCCACTGAGATTTCATTGTTCTTCATGGTCACTTTTCTTAACAAGCCGCTCCAAGACCCATGACGCAGGACACCCGGCTTCCATCTCCTGAAATTTAAAATCTTAAGCATTAGTGCTGCTACCCTATTCCAGCATAGGAGCGTGATTCCCCGCCCACCTAAGTGGCTGTGGAAGAACTAAGGCCAAGCCATGACTGAACTTATGCTCTACCCATACTGCCTCTAGCAAAGATGGCAGTGAGGTCATATGACCTGCCGGGTTTGACCTTAGCCAAGATAGTGGCTAGACCATGTGGTTGCCCTCTTTAAGATGGCAGCTCCTGATCACATGATCACCTCTATTAAATATGGTGCCTGACCATGTGTTCATGTGGCTTTCTATTTTTTGTTTTGTTTTGTTTTTTGTCAAGACAAACTGAACAGGGAAGAAAGAGGCAAAATGAAGCATTTAAAAGTTAGCAGAAACAAGTTAATGTGGCCGTCTCTCAAGCTTCCGTAGCCGCAGCAGAAGCACCCAGTGTTAGTTGTTTGGCAGCACTCTTTTTCTGAGAGGAAATGTCATGAAACACGACAAAATCCACTAAGAAGAGTTTTTATTAAGATAGGAAAGAGAGACAGACGTGAACAGGCCTGTGAGAAACACAGTGGTCAAGAGAGGAAGCGCCGGCTTATAAAGGCTGGGCTGCAATTGTGTACAAAGACTCATGTGGCTACTCCACGCATGTGTGTAGATCACATGGCTGTGCAGCGCGCTTTATGCAACCACGCAAAGCCCTGGGGTCCTGGTCAGGTGAGACCTTTTTTTGAGCCAGAAATAGCTGGGTGGAAGTGTCTAGGTCGGCCCGGCATGCCCAACTTGGAGGCATGCTGTGACTTCATATCAGGAAGGACCCCACACCAAAGCCCTACAGGTGGAATGGGAGGTCCTGGCAACAAAGTCAACTGACAGAGAGAAAAGATTTAAGTGATAGAATTACAGACAAGGAGAGGAAGTAGAGGCAAGGGGTGTACATGCCAATAAAGGAACCTGGCGACAGGTGATGATGCAATTGCTTAGCAGAGGCTGTAGGACCATGGGGTATAATAGTGCAAGACAGCCAAAGGACCGTCACAGAGGCTATGGGCCATGGAATTCAGAGCACAAGCTGCCACCATATGCCATGGCATAGGGGCAGGGGCCGAGTATTGGTGTAATTATTAAGGCCACTCCACACAGTTAAAAGGGAGGTTTATTTTGTGGGGTAACTTACAAGTGAAGAGATAGGTAACAGGGTCTGGGAAAGGTGTAGCGCAGTCCTGCCATGTTCTCTAGAGAACTCTGCTCCGTCTACCTCCAGCGTGCAGGGTCCAGGAACCAAGAGAGCCAGTGCATCCAAATCTCGGGTCTTCAGCGTCCTCCCTCAGTCCCACCTTGTAGGCGTGACCATTACTGAAGCCTCAATAGGGGTTGGAACTTCCAGGTCAAACCTGGAATGGCTACCCACTACAGCCGAGGGGTTGTGAGCCCAAAAGACAGTGAGCAAAATGAAACTGACCTCCAGTGTTCCAGAGAGTCAGCAAGAATGAATGGCTCGAGACAGCTAACGGACTGTCATCACAATGGCTATGGAGGGCATAGGCCGGAGGGGCTTACAGCCCCAAAGACAAATGGAACCAGCCCCGAGAGAGAGAGACAGAGACAGAGACAGAGAGAGAGAATGAATCCTCAGTTATCCTCAGTTGTGGGGAAATGGCCAAAAGGGAGGCCGATGATGCAGGTGTTGGATGAAGTGAGTGGTGAAGGTCCCAGGGCTCCTAGCACGTCTCAGCCAGCAGGCAGGAGAAATGCACCAGGAGGTCCCCTGCCAAGTCACTAGCACCAATGTTATAAATTATTACATGGCGGGAGTGGGGGGGGATAGTAATCTCACATGTGCAGGGAAATGTGCTGGGCAAATGCAGTGGTGGGCATGGTGGCAACCCTCTCCATCCAGGCACGGCCGTAAAGCATTCACAACCCAGAAGCTGCATCCACATGGAGAGCTTATTATAATAGAGAGATGAAGAAGCAGAGAGACAGAAAGAGAGAGACAGAGGACGGGAGGAGGGGTCAGGGGTGCACACCTTGTGGGAGTGGAGGGAGAAAAGGGGCAGAGTTTTCCCTTAAAAAAGACACTTTTACATCAGGACACAGGGTGGTGCCAAGGAGCAGGACCAGAATATTAACAATTATATTTAAGAGAAGAAAGAACTTCTCATTGTTGAATTCTCTGTATGAGATTCCTCAGTAAGTGTGAAAGAAGAGCTTTTAGGAGTCCATACACATTTGGAGAGAGCTTTGCCCTGAGAGAAGAGAGAAGAAAGAGGTGGCTGAGGCATTTCTGTCAGCCAGAGAAGACAAGAGCGAGAGGCATCTGGAAGAGTCCGCAGCAAGGGGAGAACCTAGTAGACAAAACATGGCCAGCAGATTTGGTCCATGAGAGAAGCAGGGTGGGGAGCAAGAGAAGAGGACCAAGAGAGGGGGCAGATCAAGAGAGAGGACCAAGAGAGGGGCAGATCAAGAGAGAGGACCAAGAGAGGGGGCAGGTCAAGACAGAGGACCAAGAGAGGGGGCAGGTCAAGACAGAGGACCAAGAGAGGGGGTAGGTGGGGGGGGGCAACAGAGGGGGCAGGTCAAGAGAGGGGGCCAACAGAGGGGGCAGGTCAAGAGAGGGGGCCAACAGAGGGGGCAGGTCAAGAGAGGGGACCAAGAGGACCCACGAGAATGAAGACAGCACGTGGCTGAAATGGCAGGCTTACATAAGAATGAGAAGCTGGGAGAAGGGAAGCTCATGAGCTGGAGAAGCTTAGGGTGGAAGGTGGGGTGAGAAGAGCTGACAGGAACCACAGGTCCTGAGTCTGGACTCCAGCATGCTGTCTGTTCTACCTCTTGTCAGTCATCCTCCTGTGGTAAAAAGCATCAATCGTAGCAGCAGACAGCAAGTGCCAGGCCAGGAGCAGAAGAGGAGAGGAGAAAGAAAGAAGCAAGGAAGTTCTTACAGAGTGAGGGGAACACTCAGAATGAAGAGCAGCCCTGAACTCTTAGAGTGGAGCTGCCGAAGGCTTCTGTAACTTGCAGATGGGAAACAACAGACAGTCTTAATGTAGGGGACTCCCTAACAGTCTAAACATTTTCCGCTCCAAAGAAGGCAATGGGATCTTTAGATGAGTGACACCCATTAAGGAGGTTTTTGTGGATCAAACAGGTCTAGAAAAGAGAGAGAAAAAAAAAATGTCTCTATGACTTCTGGATCCCTTTTGGAAATGTGGTCAAAGCCACAAAGGAAACCAAAGCTCAATTCCTATCATCCCAGGACATCAGCAGGTCTGAGCAAAGCTCAGGAGAACCTTTGAGCCCGCAGCTCTAGGGGTTTGTGTTTATGGTCAGTTTTGGATTACGGGGCAGAGGTCCTTAGTGGAGACCCGGGGAAATTCACCAGCCAAAGGCAGGGGCTAGGGAAGGGTACAGATGAGGAACAGGCAAAAAGCTGCAGTTCTGATGCTGAAGTTCTGGCAAGAGAGAGATGGGCAGGAGTCCTGATGGGGAAGAGGAAAAGGCTTTGGCTGGAAGGGCAAGAAGCCTGTGGAAGGGAAGAAGAGCACATGGTATCGAGGGAGGGGAGCCCCCTGCCCAGGAGGATCCATTGAGGCTTACCTCTCGAGCTCTTGGCCAAACAAAATGTCTGAAAATGGATGAAGGGAACTCAGCAAGTACAAGCCTCCTGTGGGGTGATTTGTCTCAATCTGTCTTTGTTTGGGAAAGGAGAGGAGAAATGGAACTCAAGAGTCAAGTTGTTCTTCAGGTAAGATACATGCTAACACTACAGCTATTATGGTGGGGGTCCAAGGCAAGAGGCTTCAGCCCTGCCAGAAAAATCAAAGTGTCTACTTGTTGTAGTTAGGGTTTCTATTGTCGCAACAAAACACCATGACCAAAAAGCAGGGCAGGATCCTGGAGGCAGGGTCTAATGAGGAGATTGCTGCTTGCTGGCTTGCTTCCCATGGCTTGCTCAGCCTGCTTTCTTACAGAACCCAGAACCACCAGCCCAGAGGTGACACCGCCCACCATGGGCTGAGCTCTTCCCCGTGATCACTAATTGAGAAAATGCCTTTCAGCTGGATCTCCTGGAAGCCTTTCCTCAACTGAGGCTCCCTCCTCTCTGATGACTATGGCCTGTGTCAAGTTGACACACAAAAGCAGCCAGTGCGCTACTCTTACATATTTTGAAGGAATGGGAAGTCCTGCACCGCGAGCAAGCAGGCTTGGCTAATACAGGATCTGTGCTATGGGACATACATGCCTTTGGCTACATGACATAGATCAGAGCGACACGAGAAAGGGGAGAGAATGGCCAATGTGTGGTTGCAGTTAGGCTGCCTTAGACCGTCCGGCGGGGGCCTGGTTTTGTTTTCCACCCTATTCACAGTCCTCCTTGCTTGTAGCCTAGACATTATTGGAAGTTCTAACTGGCAAAGCTACTTCTTGCACTTTAGAAGATGAGGCCATCTCAGTTTCAGAAGGCCAAGATCCTCCAGCTAGTGACCAAAGGGCAGTGCCACTGTCAAGCCAAAAAGGATTAACCAGAAACCTTAACATCTAATGGAGTTTGCCAGACTTGCTTTCACCCCACATCTTTCTTCCTTATGGTCCCTCCTGTTTTGATGGTGCTGTCCATCCCAAGCCTATTTAGGAAATAGATAACTCCTCATTTTAAAGCACCACAGGCAGAGCAGAGTTCTAAGTCTTGCCCACAGCCAACTGAGATTACCTGGGGTGTGGGAGTTGAGGCTTGTCTTAATCAGTGTTCTGTTGCAGTGAAGAGACACCATGACCAAGGCAACTCTTGTGAAAGAAAGCATTTAATTGGGGCTGGCTTTCAGTTCAGAGGTTTAGTTCATTATCATCATGGTAGGAAGCATGGTAGGAAGCATGGTAGCACACAGGCAGACGTGGTGCTGAAGAAGGAGCTCAGTGTTCTACATCAGGATCTGCAAGCAACACGAAGACCGAGACTCTGGGTATGGCATGGGCTTTTCAAAACCTCAAAGCCCACCCCCAGTGACACACTTCCTCCAGCATAGCCTTACCTCCTAATTCTTTCAAATAGTGCCACTCGCTGGTGAGCAAGCACTCAAATCTTTGAGCCACTGGGCCATTCTCACTTAGAGCACCACAGGGCTGGAATGGGCTAAGACCAGCCCTGCTGGGACAGTGTCACCATACTTAGCATGTGAGAAGCCATGAATCTGAAGGGAGAATTAGGCAGGATGTGATAAGATAGATTATATCCTTCAAATTCATGTGCCGAAATCCTAATTCCTAGTACCTTAGAATGTGAGATTTGGTGGTAGAGCCTTTAAGAAGCAATTCTGGCCGGGCGGTGGTGGCACACGCCTTTAATCCCAGCACTCGGGAGGCAGAGCCAGGCAGATCTCTGTGAGTTCGAGGCCAGCCTGGTCTATAGAGCAAGATCCAGGACAGGCACCAAAACAACACAGAGAAACCCTGTCTTGGAAAACCAAGGGGGCAGGGGGAGAAGCAATTCTGTTAGATATGAAGTCAGTGGGTGAGCTCTCATCTAATACAAACTAGAGTCCTTATAAGAGGAGTGTTTGAACCCAAGCACATACCAAGGGAAGTCCATGTGATAGAGGCAGGAGAAAGACATGCATCTATAAGCCAAGAAAAGAGGACCCAGACAAAAATCACAACTTTTGTTTTGGGTTTCAATCTTCAGAACTGTAAGAAAATGAATTTCTATCATTCAACATCCCCACCCCCACTTTAGGGCTTTGTTGTGGCGGCCTAACAGACTATACAACCAGTTTAGTTTCATATAGTGAACAATAAAGAGGAATTATTAGGACTGGGGATGTAGGACTGGTAGAGTCCTTGCCTTGAATTTCATCCCTAGCCTGGGGTGTTCAGTGGGGTAGAACTATTCATAAGTGTATTAGCTACTTTTCTGTTGCTGTGATAAAATACCATGACCAAAAGCAACATATAGGACAAGAGTTTCCTTGGGCTTATGGTTCCAGAGGGAGAGAGAGAGATCATAATGGCAGGAGAGGCAGGAGGGGGAACAGCCAAAGCAGGAAGCTGAGAGATCAGAACTTCAGCCACAAAACATGATGCAGAAAGCAAACTAGAAATAAGTGGGTGATGCTATAAACTCTCTCAGCCTGCCTCCAGTGACATACTTCCTATAGCAAGGCTACACCTCCTAAACTTCCCCGAGTAGCACTGTCAACTGGGGACAGCTGGGGACCAACATGCCCAAATATCAGAGCGTATGGAAGGCATTTCTCATTCAAACCTCCACATTGCATTCCCTGCTCCACAGTCTTCTGGCCATATCATAATGCAAAATGCATTTAGTTTCAACTTCAAAAGTTCCCATAGTCTGTCAGTCTCGGCATTGTTAAAAGTCCAAAGTCTCTTCTGAGACTCAAGGCAATCTCTTAACTGTGATTCCATGTAAAATCAAAAAGCACATTGTATGTGCTTCGCAACATACAATGGCACAGAATAGGCATTACCATTCCAAAGGGGAGGAATTGGGGCACAGTGAGGTAACACTGGACCAAAGCAACACCAAAACCCACCAGAGAATCCTTTTCCTCTCATGTCTTCTACCTTTTCATCCACGGAGTTCAGGATTATAGGCTGGGGGAGAAGAGTAAGAAGGAGTACAGGGAATCAGGCCCACCCCACCACTCCAGCTGTGCCGTTCTGCCAACGTTCCCCTAGACACTGAAACCAGAAGGAAACTGCTACCTAAACCATGAGCTCGTTCTCACCGCTGCTGTCCTTGAGAACACTCGTCCCTTCCTGCCCCTGCCATACAGTGCACGTGGTTGTAAGAGGCTAGAGCCACGCACTGAAGTGAGACAAGTTGGGGATGTGGCTTTGTGAAAAGTGTTGTCTTGAGCTTGTTTCTCTGCTGGTGGGGCTTTGGTTTGTATTGGAAAGTCCTGTTGTGCAATGGCCACTCTTCCTGTGTAGATCACCAAGCATGTCACTGAAGTGCTCACTTTTTGGTTTTGTTTGTTTGTTTGTCTGTTGTTTCCGAGACAGTGGTTTCCCTGTGTAGCTTTGCGCCTTTCCTGGAAACTCACTCTGTAGCCCACGCTGGCTCGAACTCACAGAGATCCGCCTGGCTCTGCCTCCTGAGTGCTGGGATTAAGGCGTGCACCACCACCGTCTGGCTAAGTGCTCACTTTCTATTTGGTTCTTATTTTAAAGAAATACATAGTATGCATATGACATTGAGGAAAAAAAATGAAACTTACTAGTCAAAGGTTTCATTTTTTTTTTTTAATGAAGCAGCCGTTTCCCTTCATTTGAGAGGTGACAGGACAGTAGAAGGATACCTCAGTTGGAGAGAAGACCACTCAGGCCTTAACCTATTTAGTTATCCAAATTATTAGAAACCTATTTCTTTCTAGTAAGATAAGTCATTGCCTGGTTTCTCCTTTACTAAAATGGACCCATCCTATAAACTCTACCATTTGTTCCACAATGTAGCTCATCCAGTGAGGCAATCCATTAATCTGTGAATGGGAGAAATCTTCCTCCTCTATCTCTATCCACAATCAATCAGGTCAAGGTTTGCAGCCTCCCATACAGGCCTGCCTCGCACCAGTGTGAACTTTAGACCAATTAAAAGGTAAGAGCAGTGCTGGGCAAAATGGTATCAAGCACACAGATGCAGATAAAGACTCAGAGTTTACATAACCTATTCAGGAAAAAAAAATGAGGAAGGACAGGGAGAAGGAGAAGCCAATTCATCTACAAAGTTCCAGCATGCGTTTGCAAAGCTGGTTTTTCTGCACCATTAAAGTCAATAAAATGGACTATCACAGGCTTGATCTTAACAAGAATCTGAGTTAACCATTAAGCAAAAGAATGAAAGGAGGCTTGGCAGTTATATCAGAATAAAGATATGGTAGATAATTTCTTTCTGCAAAACAGAAGGAAAAAAAGACAATGTATAAAACTAGACAAATCTGTCAACACCAATCAATCACTTCATAGAATTGGGAACTAACCAGTTATTAGCAACAAACTGAGAGAAGCATTTATTCTTGGGAAGCTTCTATCTTCAGCCAAGAAATTTATGCCCATAGATGCTTTTCACTTGCTCAGTCGATAACTTTTAAGTAAGATCAGCTGACTATGAAAATGCTGGCACACAAAGACTAAATTCCAAGTGATGGCTGAGGGGCTAAAGAACTCTTGGCTTTATTGAGCATGAGAAATGAACATGTAATGAATACTCAGGAATGGGAGGGGAACCCCGCTTTGCTAGCCCCTCATTGCAGTCCCACTCATAGTGAGCACCGGACTAATGAGGAACTTAGCAAGGAGAGTTTTGCAATAAAGTTATATAGAAGGATTGAGAAAAATCTCTCCACATATCCCCCATGAACATGTTGAAGAGACCTGAGAAATTCCAGAAACAAGTGAAGGTCTAGAAATACAGGAAAGCTGGCCATTGCCAACCCATATACAGATAGGTTGACATAGACTGAATGCCATGCAGAACTAAAGTACTGAAGCAAATCTATACCCGAATAATTGGCTGACTACTCTAAATAATTTGTTATGAAAATAGAGATGAGCTGGGTGGTGGCAGCACATGCCTTTAATCCCAGCACTTGGGAGACAGAGGCAGGCAAATCTCTGAGTTCGAGGCCAGCATAGTTTATAGAGAGAGTTCCAGGATGACCAGGGCTACACAGAGAACCCCTGTTTCAAAAAACAAACAAAAGAAGATTCATGACCTCATATGAAGCTGGAGAGATGGCTCAGCGGTTAAGAGCACTGGCTACTCTTCCAGAGGTCCTAAATTCAATTCCCAGCAACCACATGGTGGCTCACAACCATCTATAATGGAATCTGATGCCCTCTTCTGTCAAGCAGGCATACATGCAAACACTCATATACATAAAATACATGAATAAATAAATCTTTTTTTAAAAGGAAAATAAAGGTATAGCCTTTATGAAATCAAGCTAATAAATTAAAGAAGAAAAATTATAGCTAAACGAAGACAGAATTTGTACCTCATGGAGGAGATAGAATCCATAATCCAGGCAAGTCTGTCTGGAGTTGCTACAATTAAAATGGACAAGACATAGAAACAGTAAATTATGAACTACTCCAAAGATCAAAGACGAAGGAAATTGGAACAAATTCTAAAGGGCTATATTTAATAGACAAAGACTTGAATGCAATTATTTCTAATATGTTCAGAGAATTGAAACTGTTTGAGGGATTAAAAGAAAATGACTCAGCCGGGCAGTGTGGGTGCATGCCTTTAATCCCAACATTCGGGGGGCAGAGGCAGGCAGAGCTCTGAGTCGAGGCCAGCCTGGTCTACAGTGTGAGTTCCAGGAAAGGCACCAAAACTACACAGAGAAACCCTGTCTTGAAAAAAAAAGTTGCCAACCTCATTTTCTGCCCAGTCAGCAGGCGCGCGCACACACACACACACACACACACACACACACACACACACACACACCAGGGGAAGGCCATTCCCATGCATCCAAGGCACTGGAGTCCTTGACACAACCTTGCACATATAAACAACATACATTCACTCAGGGCTTCCTCTACTTCCCACACAAAAGACAATGGAATAATATTTTTTTAAGGGGGAGGGTGTTAGAGATTTGGTTCAGTGGTAGAGCACTTGGAAGAGCAGAGGAGGAATTGTGGGAGCCAGAGGGGTCAGGGATACTGGGAGAGCATGGCCTGTGGAATCAACTAAGCAGGGCCCATGGGGCTCACTAAGACTGAAGCGGCAATCTTGGAGCCTGCATGGATCTATGCTAGGTCCTCTGCATATGTTATGGTTGTTGACTTGGTGTTTTTGTGGTACTCCCAACAGTGGGAGTGGGGAGTGTCTCTGAATCTTTTGCCTACTCTTGGGACCCCTTTCCTCCTACTGGGTTCCCTTGCCCAACTATGATGTGAAGGTTTGTGCCTGGTTTCATTGTATCCTGTGCCAAGTTTGGTTGATGTCCCTGGGAGGCCTGCTTTTTTCTGTCAGCATAGGCTTGGAATCACTCTACTATGCAAGATTAGATGAAGGTACAAAAATGTTAGCACATCAGGAAACTAAAGAAAACAAACAGGAAGCTCCTAGTACCTTGCCTGACTTTGCAGGGTAGAAAGAAGCCATATAAGAACTAGGGATGTGGCTCAATTGGTAAGGTGCTTGCCATGCAGGCATGAGCACCTGAGTTTGAGCCCCAGCAACCAGGTAAAAGCCAGTCATGGGGCATGTGTCTGTAACTCTAGCACTGGAGAGTGAAACAGGTGGATCTTAGGCACTTGCTGGCCAGACAGCCTGGCCAAAATTGTGAATTCCAGGTTCAAAGGCAGACCCTATCTCAAAAAACCAGAAAAGGATACCTTAGACTTATGAGTACAAAAAGTAACAGTGTGGGGTGATACCCGAGTATGAGTCTTCACTGCTAATATGAGATGAATTTTTGAGCTGATAAAGGTTGCCCTATCAGAATTTTCCCAGGGGCCTGCCCTAAAAAGATTTCTCTCAGGGTCCTGGGGAAGATGCTACAGCCAGCATGGAATATTCTGAGGGAAAAGAATCTATGTACACCATGCTCTTTTGTCTGTTTACTTTATCTCTCTAAGATAAAATTCTGTCTATGCAGCTTCAGTTTTGTCCTGACACTCAGCTCCTCTCTATCCCTTCTTTTTCTGTCCTCTCATAGCCCTAGTCATAACTAAGTTTTTATGCTCTCAACCTCTTCTTCATCCTCCATTCCTCTGTCCTCCATCTTTCCTTCCTCTTCTCCTGATCTGACCCAATCCCTACTCATCCAAAACTCTGCCCTGTTCTCCCTTCTCCAGCCACACAACTCTGCCCAGCCCAGGAATTCTGCCCCAGCCTTCCTTGCATCTGGTTATGCAAAAAAGCCCTTTAGTCATGAGTCAATAGCTCTGGAATGCCACTAGGCCTGAAGGAAAGGGATGGTCTGAGCTTCATTTGCACAAGGAACAAAACTATGTATCTACATACCCACGTGTCTCCTAGTCTTAGAGGCAGGCATTGTCTCTGTAGGGGTGTTACCTAGTTCAGATCAGCAGTAGGTCTGAGAAGCTTATACTGTTTGCCATTATGGCCTAGGAATTATGGGCACCCAAGAAATTGATAGTAGGAAACTGCTTATGTATTAAAAGCCAATATTCCCTGATATTTTACTTTCTTCTAGAAAAATTCCTTGACCCTTCTAGGTATAACTTTATCATATACAGCTGAATCTCTATTTCCTATACCTGCGGCCTGCAACTTTGCCCCAAAGATGATCTGCCTATTTTGCAAGATGCCCCAGCCCTATTGAGAGAGAGAGGAAAGAAAAAGGAGAAAGAGAGGGGGAGATAAAGAAGGAGGGAAGGGTATAGAGAGAGAGAAAGAGAGAGCATTGTACACCCGTGTAAACACATCATGCGCAGAAAGGGAGGGGAGGGAAGAGGAGAGCGAGAGTTGAGAGACTGCTAGTGAATGAATAATGAATGAATGAATAGGAGGAAGCTAGATCGCTTGGTGAAAGCATTCACCTCCCAAAGACAGTCAATGAAGCCTAGAATGGGTGACTGCTTCTTCAAATGTCGGAAAGCAAAAGAAAACTTAACATGACAGCCCCAAAGAATAGAATAACATTCACACAAAAGCCATTCCAAAGAAATGGAGAGTTATCAATTACCAGAACACAATTCAAAAATAACTGCTTTAAGGAAGCACAGTAAGCTTCACAGACTGATGAAGAAATCAGACAATCAATTCAAGAACAAACCAGGAAGTCCAGCAATAAGAAACCCAATGGGAAGAGGCCCCATGCCTGAGTCATCAGCCCTGCCACCACCACAGCCAGCATGCCTGGCAGTGAAGTCCATGGCATGGGTCAGGTGTGTGTCATAGCTCCAATCTTTTTTTTTTTTTTTCCCCTGAGACAGGGTTTCACTATGTAGTCCTGGCTGTCTTGGAACTCACTCTCTAGACCAGGCTGGCCTCGAACTCGGAGATCTGCCTTCCTCTGCCTCTCGAGTGCTGGGAATAAAGGGTGAGCTGCCAGGCAGTGGCAAAATCTTAGGAACAAAATGGGAGCAACAGCCACAGTTAAACGATCGGCTTCACTAAAAGTGAGGAAATGAAAAAGTTCAAGAAGGGTCTGTATGAGACATGGAGAAATTTCCTTTGTCCTGGTTAAAAGACCAGGGAAAGGCATCTCCCTGTCAGCACTCTGACAGTCATAGAGACATGGTAACGTAGAAAGAAAAAGTTAGAACAGGATCTACTACCATGTTGAGCTTTACTGCTGGTTCTGAGGAATTTAAGCAGTTGAGAATTGCTTGTTCATCATGTATCATGACCATGAAAAGAGAATCTACATGCTTGTGTCAAGAATCTTTCTCCCATCTTTCATGTTCTTTCAATCACCACAAATTCCTAAAGAAAAATAACACTTTCTAGGGAATAAATCTTAGTTAACATTCACAACTTTGATGAATGGAATAAAAGCACATCATGTCTGAGGTTTGGTTTTTTGGGTTTTTTGTTGTTGTTGTTGTTGTTTTTTTTTTTTGGTTTTTCGAGACAGGGTTTCTCTGTGTAGCTTTGCGCCTTTCCTGGAACTCTCTTTGGATACCAGCCTGGCCTTGAACTCACAAAGATCCACCTGCCTCTGCCTCCCAAGTGCTGGAATTAAAGGCGTGCGCCACCACCACCGGCTATGCCTGACTTTTAACAACAGTGTCCTCCCAGTTTGCCGGACGTGGCACTGTGCTCACACTTGCACATCTCTAGACGAACCATCAGCTTGTATATGTTGTCAATTCTCTTTTGTCCATTGTCTATGGTTTTTCCTTACTAATTTGTAAAGGCTGGGCCTGGAGAAATGGCTCAACAGTTAAGAGCACTGGCTGCTCTTCCAGAGGATCTGGGTTCGATTCCCAGCACCCATGTGGGAGCTCACACCTATCTGTAACTCCAGTTCCAGGGAATCAGATTTTCTCTTAGACATGCACACAGGCAAAACACCCATACACACAAAATATATTGCATCAAATTTGAAAAAATAAGTTAAAAAAATGTGTAAGGGCTTTATAATGTAACTGGCATTCACTGTATAGCTACCACAGTTTCCTGATTTGTTACCTTTCCAGCTTTTAGATTAACTGCACTTGTGTTTACACATGGCTTTGTGGGCCATGGTGTGCATGTAGAGGTGAGAGGGCAGCTTGTGGGAGTGGGTCTTCTTCCACCAATGTTAGACTCGGGTCATTCGGCTCAGCAGCAAGTACCCTTACTCACTGGGCCATCTCACCTGCCCCCTTTCCATCTTTGTGACATAAAAAAAAGGCTTATGTAATAAACTTTCTTTTCTCTAATTGTCTCCTCTGCATCTATGCCTCGAAAGGCTTTTACACTGAATTCAATACTTACCTGTCCTCCACTTCTCCCACACCATTTCTTTTTAACACAGCCTCAGGGCCAGCCATCTTCTCTGCATCCCTAAATTACCTGACATACAATAATACTACAGTGATGTAAAGGCCTTTCACACGAAAGGAGTTGATCCTTGTTGGTGCAGTTCATAACTTGCAATCAATTTTGCTTCTGGAGGGGATGGTTTTTTGAGGCAGTATCTCATGTAGCCTAAGCTGACCTTTCATTCCCTAGGTTGGTGAGGATGATCTTGATCACCAGATCCTCCGCTCTCCATCTCCTAAGTGCTAGTATTATAGGCATGCAATGTACCACCACCATGATGGGCTTAAACTACATAGGTGGAAAGACTTTTCATTCATGCAAAACAGCTGGGCATGTTGGTATATCCTTGTGATTCCAGTGCTAGGAATATAGGCAGGTCTGTAGAGCTCACTGGTGGGCCAGCCAGCCTAGCATGGTGGGCTTTAAGCAAGTGAGAGGCCTTGTCTTAGAGTGAGGTGGATGGTACTCCTGAGAAGTAATACCTGAGGTTGCCCTCTGGCCTCTACACATACCCACACACATGTCTTACACACACACACACACACACACACACACACACACACACACACACACGGCTCTGTGTGTCTATATGTATTTATATGTCTTCATCCTTCAGTTACCTAACAGTTGTCCCCATCTTTTAGGTGACCTAAAACATCGATGGCAAACTTTAAGGGCCACGCTCTCCCAGGGAGTTTCTTTCTGATATTTGGACTATGGTGGTCAGTGAAGTACCCAATGAAGTACTTTCATCAAAGGGGCCTGAAGAAGAACAGACTGAGCCAGCAGCAGCAGCGCATTGAGATCATTGAAGGTGCAGTCAAGACTTTGTTTGCAGTCATTGGTAAGGACAGAATTTTGTCTGCGTTATCTCCTCTCACACCCAGAACCTTCAACCCATTTCCTGGATCCTGTGAAATAGATGTCTTCCAAGCAGGGACTGTGAGTCTGTTTTATTTTGCTACCCCATGTTTACAAAGCTTTATATCATAGTGTATATGTTATATACACTATGAAAAACTACCAAGTAAACCACAGTTTTTTCCCTACAGAAGTTGCAGAAACGGAACAAACACTATGCGGAAAACAGAAAATACAAATAAAGTAGGGGAGGGTAATGTTTTAAAGCAACAGAAATCACTAAATAGGATTTAGTTTAAAATAAACAATCTTCCCCCAAATAGCCCTTTTCTGGATCTCATAGTTAACAACCACCTCATTGGCGTATCTTCCACCCACAAGCAGCAAGCATTTGCCAGGAGGGATATCCACAGGGAGGCCAACAAGGCAGGCAACAGAAAGGTTGAGAAAGTCCTCAGAGGGCTGTGAGGGATTTGAACCCTGCCTCTTTCTCCCCAAATCCCCCACTGCTGCTCTGCAGCAGCTCTTCAGGGGCTGTCAGTGACAGCAGTAACAAGTGCTCCTCTGGGAACCACACCTGCTGAGGGCCCTGAGGGAGCTTATTCTCAGGTGGCCTCTGCCACTCGGCCAAGGCCTACCATTGTCTGGGCATGAAGCAGTGACAGGAACACCCTCCTGCAAGCAGAACGTAACACCTGCCAGATCTAGCCAAGACTTCCTCCAGGCACCAACAGCTCTTTGTGGAGCTCATGAGTAAGAAGACCACACATGCCTTGATGGTAAGGGAAGCATCAACCCTGACTTTTTTTTATAAAAGAAAATACGCTAAATTGTATTTGCCATCCTGGCTGGGTAAAAGTGACATCTAGTACCTCCAGTTCTCCTACCAGATGCCAGCAGCTCCGTGTTCTGAGTACTGGGAAACAGGAGGACGCACACATAGTCCCCACTTCACAGGACTTCCATTCCATTATCAGGGCACTTTTCCTGGATCATTTCACAAACTTCCTGATCCCTTATAGGTGAGTGCAAATTTGAATGACTTCCAGGCATCCCCCAAACATTTTAGATACCAAGCATAAAGGCCAGTCTGCCTTTTAAATGTGATAGAAAGTGGAAGAGACAAAAGCCATGAGTGGTACAGGCTGTAATCCCTGCACTTGACAGTCAACAAGATGGCAAATTTGGGGCTAGCCTGGGCTTAACAGTGAGATTGTCTCAAAAAGCAAAAACTAAACAATGAAAAAAGAGTGACAAGAACCATGAGCTACCTCACTTTTGTCTCTCTTTAGGCACCATGGCTAGCAACTGTGAGGCCTCACATTGTTCACCAGTGTTGTAAGCAAAGGGCAGAGGAAGGTTACCCACTCGATGGCAGCCCCAGCACATACCCAGGAGCTGCTTCCCTCTCTGGGACCTGCACAATGGCCATCGTGGTGGCTTCTAGTCAATGTCCTTTCAGCCTCATTCTCTTTTGGATTTCTGCATTTCTCACTGACACATAATCCAAAGAGTATAGTAGGCTTTCTTTTGGGCCACTAACCAGCTCCCAAATCGTGACGCAGAGACATTATTAGTTATACATGCTCAGCCTTATCTTACGCTTGTTCACTAGTCTTATAACTTAATTTAACCTGATGTCTTCATCTACATTTTGTCTAGGGACTTTTTAACTTCCTTTCATTCTGTATGTCCTACTCCATGTCTGCTGGCTGGTAGCTGCCTGGCTGGCCCCTGGTGTCTCCTTCTCTCCCTCATTCTCTTCTCCCTTCTTAACCCTAGATTTCTCCTCCTACTTATTCTCTCTGCCCGACAGCCCTGCCTCTCCTTCTACTGCCTAGCTGTTGGCTATTTAGCTTTCTATTAGACCAATCAGGTACCTTAGGCAGGCAAGGTGAAACAGCAACAGTTAAACAAATACAACCCATCTTTGCCTAGTTAAAGTAATATTCCACAGCAAAAGATCAGTGTCTGGGTCACACTATCATCTAAGGGGAAAGGCTCTAGTCTATCTCCACTGGGGAGCAGATTCCCTGGTGACCAGGATGTCCTATTTCTAACATTGCTTCTGCCCTATCCTCAAACCCTCAAGGAACATCCAGAACAGGTGATTCCACAGGCTTCTCAGAAACATTTTGCACGGCAGTAGTTCCGCAGTCAGCCCGCTGACCTGTTGGCCTCTGTCATCTGGACCTGGCTCACGCCTGCAGGCAGTTCTTGCTGTCTTGTGTTTGTCTTGTTGAAACCTTTCCCATTTCCGTTTTCGCTCTCACTTCCTGGCAGGGATCCTGGCAGAGCAGTTTGTTCCAGACGGGCCTCACCTCCACCTCTACCATGAAAATCAATGGACAAAGCTAATGAACTGGCAGCATAGCACCATGTACCTCTTCTTTGGTGTCTCCGGACTCATCGACATGCTCACCTACCTTTACTTCAACATTGTGCCCCTGGGAGTAGACAGAGTGATTTTAGCTATGGCAGTATTCAATGAAGGTAAATTGGATGGAGAAAGGGAAAGAAAAATGGATAAATTGAATTTACCAGAGATCAAACTTTAAAAGAAATATTAATGTATAATGACTTTCTCAGAAAATCAATTCTCAAGACATATTATACGTGTGTGGGGGTGTTCACTCATTCATCCAACTTCTGACAAACCAGTACCATAGCTGACCTATTACCCCTACTCTGTATTGCTTGTTATGGATCTGCAGACAGATATATTATTTTATCGTCTCAACAGACCCACAAAGTGAACAGTCTGCATGTGTTTGCTGCTGGTTAATGTCATGTAAACTGGCTTCCTGAAATGCTAAAGAACATTGATTTAAGTATAGGGGGGGAATTCCAATAATCGGGAAAGGCCAGAGTGATCTTAAGTAGAAACAAGCAAGTTTCTGATAGTTATCATTGTTTGTACAGGTTTTCTCTTCTATTACCACGTTCACAACCGACCTCCACTGGACCAGCACATCCACTCACTCCTGCTCTTTGGTTTGTTTGGAGCAAGTTTCAGTATCTTCCTGGAGGTGATCTTACGGGATAATATTGTGCTGGAGCTTTTCCGAACCAGTCTCCTTATTCTTCAGGGAACCTGGTTCTGGCAGGTAATCATCCACATTCAAGCTCTTCATATGGTCTGGGTTGAGAAGCCCCCTCGGAAATGCCCAAGTGACTCGTTGCCTGAAAATACAGCAGATAAAGTGGGGTCGGGGGTGAGGGTGTGTATCTGGTCCAGATGACCTTTTTATCCCCACACCACCCTTGACCTATGCGATTTTTCCCCACTAATAGCTTGCTGGTACACTGTATTTACTAAATACACATATAAAATGCAAGCCCCAAAGTTTAGTTATTTTTAAATCACCCTATACAACAACCAAACTTAACTTTCCTGTGAATAGGGTTTGTGTGTGACTCATGCAGGAATTGAGGTAGTGTAGAACACAGAGTCACTCTGCGGGCCTTGGAGACAACCGGATTGCTTCGCAGACAACCAACCAGAAGCTTTCTCCTCTACTCCTACAGATTGGATTTGTCCTGTTCCCCCCATTTGGAACACCAGAATGGGACCAGAAAGACATGGACAATGTCATGTTTATTACCATGTGCTTCTGCTGGCACTATCTGGTTGCCCTTTGCATCACAGCCATCAACTACTCTCTTGTTTACTGGTATGTTTGAAACAAATTTTGTCAAGTTTTTTTCTCCCTAACTAGACTCAAAGTGTTGGTGGTTAACTTCTACTACTTAATTACTGCCAATTCCATGCTAAGCTCTGCACGAGCACTCTTCACTTGCAGGGCTGTTACCACAACTCTTACCCGCCAGTGAGTGTAAGGAGGCTCGGCTATATTAAACTGCCTGACTGGTCATGCTAAACCTAGGTTTCAAGTACAGTTCAGATTTTAAGCTGGTGTATAATAGGCAATTCTCAAGCCAGCAATCGGCCTGGGTTGAGGTCCCTGCTGTCACTGGTTTGGTGGACCCATCACCTACTTCCAGACTTGTTTTGCTTATTTCCTAAATATACAGACATCAAAATATGTCCGAGAGCAGGAAGTGCTTTCTAATTACCTTTTAACCTAATATAGACTACAGAACTATCGACTCTTTGCACCTACTGTCCCAGGCACCACATGTGACCCCCTTAATCCTCCTCATTTACTATTTATTGTTTCCTTGTTAACAAATGAGGAAACAAGGCTCCAAAAGGCTGAGTAATTTGACCAACTACTAAATGGAAACAAAACTGAAATTTGGCATGTGTTATGATGGAGACCTGTTACTGTAGAAGCTGCCCCTCACTTTTCCCCCAGGAAAGGAGATATACTTCACCCAGGAAGAACCCCAGGGACAAAAAAAAAAAAAAAAAAAAAATCCTCCAGCTCTACTTTCTGGAAAGTAAAATAGCTAGATCGGGCCGGGCGGTGGTGGTGCATGCCTGTAATCCCAGCACTCGGGAGGCAGAGGCAGGTGGAGCTCTGTGAGTTCGAGGCCAGCCTGGACTACAGAGCTAATCCAGGACAGGCTCCAAAGCTACAGAGAAACCCCATCTTGGGAAAATAAATAAATAAATAAATAAGTATTGGTAAGAGGCCTAAATCTACTAATTCTAATCTCAAGAATATCTTGGTTACCATTGAGTCTTTTTTTTTCTACTGTGAATAGAATCCCGAGAAGGCACATGTGTAGATGTGCTATCACCATGTTTAATAGACACCTGAAAAAAGGCTCTGCTGTTCTTTTATATCGTGGAGTTAGTGAACAGAGGACTTTAATGGCTGATTTAATGGTTCCTATGTCTACCACAGCTTTCTGAGTCGGGTGAAGAGACATGCAGAAGGAGAAATCATCGGGATTCAGAAGCTCAAATCTGACCACACTTACCAGTCAGCCCTTTTGAGTGGCTCGGATGAGGAGTGACATCAGGCCTTGGGGAGTGGAGACCTCGCATCCTTTGTGAATGGCGGAGTGATTGTAGCATGCCCTTTACTTTAAGGCTTGCTTTAGTGTGCTCTTAGCGCTCCATATTTGCATTCCTCAGCTAATACAAAGCTAGAGGCTCAAATACAGGAAAATAGACCTCAGGTGGTTTTTATGTACCATGCTATTTGGATATTTAAGTATAATTGAACTTATCAAGTCTGTATTAGAGTGATACCATTCATACAGAAGAATGAACACCTTTCAGCACAAGCCTGTTCTTGTAGAGGAGTTGCTGTAAGACTCTGAACACCCTCAACAGGACGTGACTGTGTGGATGAAGTGAACTGTGAATCTGACAGGACAGTACATGCTGCTTCAGATAACTTCCCCCTCTTCTCTTAGTCACACAGGTCCTTTCTTCTCAGCACAATGTGTCAGAACTTAGGGAATGACAGACAGTGCCTTCAATTCAGAGCCAAATTCTAACGTGTTTT